>NC_133771.1:127482249-127579474 GCF_003597395.2 Chelonoidis abingdonii
TTAAGGTCAGGCTTGACAAAGCCCTGGCTGGGATGATTTACTTGGGAATTGGTCCTGATTTGAGCAGGGGGTTGGACTAGATGACCTCCTGAGGTCCCTTCCAACCTTGATATTCTATGATTTTATGTGCCCCCCCAGCTCCATGGAGTTGGTCCGATGGGGTAAAGGCACGGGTGGGGGACACACCCTGACATTAGCACCCCTCTTTCCTCTCCCACCCTTGCACAGCAAGCAGGAGGCTCCCAGGAGCAGCTCCAATGCAGAGGTCAGGAACAGCACATGGCAGTGGGGAAGGGATAACTGAACTGCCCAGCAATTGCTAGCCTGCTGAGCGGCTGCCGCACAGGGAACTTAGGGGATTCGGGAGCTGATGGGGGGCTGCCTGTCCACCCTGGTTACAAACCCCCACCAGCCAGCTGCAATGAGCTGCTCTTTCTGCAAGCAGCGGACAAAGCAGGCGACTGCCAACCAAACAACGTTATAAGGGAGCATTGTGCAACTTTAAATGAGCATGCTCCCTAACCGATCAGCAACGTAACAACAAAACAACGTTAACCGGGACGACTTTAAGTGAGGAGTCACTGTACATAGTTGAACTTTGAGAGTTGTTGCTAGGAATTGAAGTCACATGATATTTTTTATCATCACTCAGCCAAAGTGTTCAAGGAGGTCAGCAGAAGCCTTTTTATATAATTCTGGTCTATGAGAGAGTGAGGAAATATGCTCCCAAAAAGTAGGCAGTGAGAGGCAGGTCTGACATCCACCAAACCTGCCAGATGGGGTTAGCAGCCTTGTGGGGCCTCCCCCTAGAAGGACAATACCACAAAGGGATAGATGGCAGGAATGTTAGAGAATCAGATCTGTCACAGAGCCTGTTTATGATGCTTCGCTGCGTTGAGAGGCACTTCACCATCACCTGCTCTTAGAGTGGGGAAGTCTTGTCTGTGCCTGCCCTGGATTTTCTCCCTGAAATCACCAGCCTCTGGGAACATAAGCACTTCCTTCCGGGCCACTGCAGGACTTTCTCTCTTTTTACAACTAGCAATAGCACACACCAACTCCTGAGTCCTCTGAGCATTCCCTTTAGCATCCAACCCTAATCCACTGAACTCTCACAGAATTACCAGACCTGCTGCTCTAGAAGGAACAGTACTCTGCAGCTTAGTACACAAATCTGCTGAACACACCGCATGTAGATATAGTTTCAGCTTAATTTGTTTGAGACCCTTTCTCATAAGATCAAGCCCACTGACAGCTTGTCCACACAGCCTGAAGGAATACTTAGGGGTTCACCTGTACGCCAGACACAGTTTCAAAGTTCATTGCATTACTTGTAAACATATTAACACCTGCAGTTTACCTCTTCCTGTTAATTTCCTCTTGGTGAAGATTTCAGAATCCTACAATAGCATTAGGCTCAGACTTATGAGTGAACCATGCAATACTTAATTTACATGTAAACAGATGGCTAAACATTTCTTGCCTAAAAGAAAACTTGCTTTCCATCTTTCCTGATGATCACTCCCTAGACATCTGCCTGAAGAACATAATTTTCAGTGTATATATAGAATTCTTTATACAACATCCATATATGTTTTGCAATGGTACTGATCACCAGTGTGATTCAGGCTTTCATTAGCGACCTCATGACACTCTTTAGTGAACTAGAATGTAAATACTAGACCCAGCAGATTCCTATAACCTTTAGGCACTCTGTCTGTTGGCATCAAGAGATCTCTGGGTCACAGGCAATATCACAAGGGACAGATGGGGGGGAGGGGAGTCTGTAACAGGGCCTGTTGACAAATGGGACTGTGTCGGGATGGCAGGGTCACGGGGCCCAGTAGGCTTTTATATGTTTGGATGCCAATTTGAACTCTGTTTAGGTTCTCCCAGTATAAATTTTCCAGTGTTGAGGCTGTGTTAATGTGTGGTTTTATGTTGGTTTTGCGTGCTGATGCTGGCTCATTTGTTTGCTTACCGACAAAACTCTGTTTCATTGGAAAATTTCCTACCAGCTCTAGGCCTCACTCCTACAACCATCTGCAGAAGGGGAACAGTGTGCCAGTGGAAGAAGGCTATATGTCAGGAAGTTCTGTGAGTCTGTCTGCTTCCTGGTTACTTCCCAAAGAAGTGTGGCTGCTACACCATGCTTTACTCTGGGACGTGCCTGTCAGGCAAGATCTAACCTGTAATGAGCGCTTTCAAGTGACGTTTTGTTGTGGTGGCTCATAATGTTTTTATATGCATAGCGGTCCCACTTCAAAAGTTCCTCATTTTCAACATAGGGAATGTCTCTCAAACTTTCTAAATGGAGAAAATACTATTAGTGCAGCAAAATGACTATGTAGAGGCACTGTATTACTATATTATTATATATGTAACTTTTCTACTGAGGGAGGAAGGGAGCACTGGATCTGGAAGTGTGTTACACGCATGTTTTATTATGTACTCCTTTGTAGTTCTGCTAGAATAATGCTGGGGTTTGCATTTTTTATTTTATTTTATTTTATTGCCCCTGTGGTCTTCAAAGCAGAAGAAAATGTACTTAAAATTGAAAAAGGGAAGTGTTACTTCAATTTCGAAGTCAGGGTTGTACAGAGGAACCTTGGGAAATGTAAAATTACATCTCTGATGCTGGTAAACCAAGTGCCAGCACTTTAAGATAAAGAATCCCTTACTATTCTGCAGATATAGTACTTACCCACCTCACAGGAGTTTTGGGGCTGCTTTAAATAATGTTAGGAAAGCTTGTTACATTCCTACAATGAAAGCAGCAATACATTTTGAAACATTTTTATTGGGTTATATCTTGAGATTTTTTTTCAGGAAAATTCCCAATGAAGTCCAATATGAGACTTCCCTGAATAAGGATTGAGCACAACCATTTATACATAGATACGGCTGTAACAGATATGACAATTTCCTGTAATATCTTTGGGAGAACTTATTCAATTATGTTTACATATCTTTGGGATCCATTTTATGAAAGGAATGGCTTAGGTATTATTGTGGGGCAGGATTGTATGTAACTTCTCAGAGATGAAGATGTGACAAATGTGAGACCTAAGCGTTGAAAGGACCTTATTGAAAAATGTTCCAGACAAGAATGGATTCTTGAAACAAAATGTGGTAAGTGGTTTTCCTGGGAAATGTTTGAGGGGAGGTGAATACAAATGCCCCACCTCCAGTTATGCAAAAACAGCCTTTTGAAGGCATGCCCTGAGGAGTGAGCCATTGTCTGCTGATCACCTGTTACATGACGCCAAGATCAAAGGGCCAAGTTGTACAAAGGAAAGCCTGAACTATTCATGGGTGTGCTTGTAAGGCTGTTATGAACTTATAACCACAGAAGAAAGACCAGTTCTGGGTTTTGGAGGGCTGACAACTACCAAAACCTGAGGCTGGACTTAGGGTGACCTCTGGTAAATGTTTTAGCATTAATGTAGGTCCTTTTGTTATTTTTAATATGTTTTCTCTGCAATGCTTTCACCTTAAGAAAAACGGTGCTTGCATATAAAGAGCTGTGTGGTAACTTATAACTGTGAGCCATGACACTGTGTCATAGTCATCAAAGAGAAAACAAAGTGCAGATGCTGGGTTGCTTAAGCAATCTTGGCTTTGTGGAGATATCATTGTGTACACTGGGAACTGTGCAGCCTAGAAGACTTCCAGTCTGAAGTCTGCCCAAGAGAGGTGATTGCTGAGGAGCTGGGAGCCAAAAGAATGTGTCCTCAAGGGTTCACAGTGGGAGAATACAGGGGCAGTTGCCCTGAACTGTAACTAAACGACTTTTCAATTTTACAAATTATCGTATCTATGTTTTGACAAATTAAACTAAATCTGAAACTTCTAAAGTATAACTACAGAACAGGTTAACCTCTTAACATGTCACACCCAGGGTAAATTGGGTGCGGTTTAAACTAGTCTCTAAAAATCTGCCAGAACAGATGTTTAGAATGGAAACACCACAACTCACCCTGAGTTACCGAATGCAACTGAAATAGAAGAAAAACAGCACAGCTCCATTGCTATACAGAACACCTCCCACTAGTAAGCACCTTCACTGGCATTTAGTTCAACATCTTTCTGCCAGTGCAACCTCCCTTATCTCCACCTCTGCCTCCCACCAGCTGTATGAACTAACATGCTCACTGTCCTCTACATTTTTTCTCATTATTGACTCCTATTTTCAAAAGAACAGTCAAAATTATCTAAAGCTTTCTTGTAAAGCATGTGAATCATTCCACCTACTCAGCAAGAAAGCATTTGGTGGAAAATCCAGATAATGACAGACAGGACTACAAGTTGACAGCTAGTCAGTAGTAAACCTGTTCTTTCAGTTAACAACATATTCCTATTCATGTTATTTTTTTATATCTAGAAAAATCACAGCTAATGATGATGAGCATTATCCTCTATCATTGCAGGTACTATATACATTTTCAGAGCCGCTATTGCAAAGTCTCATTTATGTCCTTTGATGTTTCACTGAGGACTACTTTTAAATCCTTTGATACACTAGATTACACACACTCTCTCTCTCTTTCATTTTCTGTAGTAGAAGAATGCTGTCTGATGGCTATGCGGAAGAGAATTAATTTAGTTGCCATGTGGCCTGCTGGAGCAGCTGTGTCCTGGGCCTTAAAAGACTGAACTGGTTCTTTAACTTGGGTGATTGCATTGAACCAACCAAATAAACAAAAAATCCATTTAGATCTTTGAAGAGTGAAGAGTGGTGTAAAACAATGAACTATGCAGAGGAATGGAATGGCAAGTGACCAGAGAGCTTATGAATAAGTGACTTTTAGTGTATTTTATATAGTTTTACTGAGTTTCTCTAGGGGGTATATGATTTACTTTGAGGTATTGCTTCATGTTAATAAATGGCTAAAGTATCAGAGATGTACTAGCAGAATTGGCAAAGGAAATAAATTGACTTATTGATAACTGAGCTGAATTTCTCTAGCTTATTCCCATAGACATTGATTTTGTAAGTTGGCTACAGTGTACCTATGATATTTTCAAAAATAAAATGGTTACTTGATGTTTAAGTTGACTCTGGGCATCTGATCTGGACTCGAGTGTTTTCTGCAGTTTTAGTCAATGCCTGCAATGATGTTGAGACTGTGTCTTTATTTTAAGAAAAAAAAAGTTTTGGTGCAACTTTGAAGGATATAGGCATTTAAAATTAAGGCAAATACTATTTATTATTTTAGATCAAGTAGGTAAAAAGGTCATGCACCACAAATCTGACTTTTATGTCTGTTTCTTTCACATCTTATCATCCTGTTATTTTCTGGCAGATTTCCCTCACAGAATATTTCATTAAGTTAGATGTAGCATGCAAGCTCCCATTAAATAGGATCCCTTAAATTCTTTACTGCTTGGAAGCTAAATGGATGACTTGATTTGGGAGAGTGTGGGGTAAACAACAAGAAACATATTCAAGTTTTTAGTATAAATTGAACGAGGAGAGTGAAACTGACTGCTTTTATGCTAGCAAAATTTTCCTTCTGCACACATCTCTACGGGAATTATGCAGCTGATCTGTCAATATCAATGGTCTGTGACACTTTCACAGTTTCGTGCATTTCTGTGATACAGAAACCTGTGTATAAACGATTAGTGGATACCTGTTCTTCTCTGAGGGATAGTAGGCCAGAAATTTACAGTAGGGGTATTTCTCAGCAGCTCTACATTACACAGTGCATGGGTTGTTCAGGACTGGGGAGCTGCAACCATTCCCTCCGGTCTCCTCTCCTTTACCGTAAAGCTTGAGCAGAGTGGAAAATCTAGCCCTTTGTGTATAACACTTGTAGCCCTACCACCCTTATTGGCATCAACAGGAGTCAGCGGGAATTTTGTAAAGATTTCAGTGGCGTGGGTGTTCAGTCCTAATCACTTGTGCCTATGGTGGGGTTCTTGCACCTTCCTCTCAAGCATCTGGTGCTGGCTGCTATCAGAAACAGAATACTGGACAAGATGGACCACAGATCTGATCCCATGTTCCTATCAAACCAGCATTCCTTCAAGACTGCCTCATATCTTAAATAGCTGAGACACTGGACAAAGTTTCTCCTGCAACTACAAAACTGCTCACTACATTTGCCGCTGCTTGAAGCCACTGAGTCTCCTTATCCCACTGCAACCATGAGGAAATACTCTGCCTGTAGAGAGACAATGAACCCTACTATTGCCACAATGAGGCAAGGAGAGAGAAAGCCCCTTCTGAGAAAACATCTGCCATAGCAGGCCTTAGGGAGGAGAGGAGAGGGAAGTAAACCCACCATGGTGAGAGGAGAGAAAATGTGCTAATGGAAAACCCCGGAGCATTTTTTTCTCCAAATTGCCTGCATTTTAAGAAGATTTTTCTGCATGTTAAGTAAACCCATATTCATAAATACTATAGGTAATGTTCTTTGTGCAATGTGAGGCAACTTTTGTTATGGCTTAGCAGGCCTTAGCAAATGATAACATGCTTCAAGAAAACACCCTTAGAGGATTCATATGTTTTCTCAAGCAGTTTCCTTAAAGGATTGAATCAGCATTTCATGAGCTTATAGAGTAACAGAAAAACAACAAAAGGTTTTCAACATTAACAGATCTAGCAAAATGGCAACTAATACAAACATCACCCTCTTTTTTTCTGAATATTATACCATAGCCACTCCTGATGCCATTCTTATCAGTCTGTCAGCATTTCCATTGTAAATCAGAATTTTCAGTGGTTTAAAGTAGTCATAACATGGGCTCTTTAGCTTAGAAGTTTTAGTTCAAATGCAAATCTTTGTTGCAATTTTACAAAAATCCATTTAGATTTTGTTAAATTGTATGCCTGCATAGGACAAATATAATTTAACATAAACCAAAGCTTCTTTTAACTCATAAATACCATTTTTATTCCATCATGGTGGGGAGACATTAAGTGAATGTTTTAGTGCTTGTGAAAGGTGTTGGCTCTGTAACCCTGGAGAATGTAAAATTGTCCCCACTAGGCCCTGCTTGATGTTCCCCAATCATGACTTGGAGGGCAAAAGGTCTATTCAGTCTACGTTCTTTTTTTATGTCCATAACTGCTAATGGGTAAATTACGTATTAAAGGGATTTGTTGAATGTTATATCAGCTACAGAGAAGGTTAAAAAAAATGTTCATATGGTCAAATACTGCAGTGTTTACTCAGTCAAAACTCATATGGACATTGATGGGAAAGATTTCCAATGGAAAAGACTGAATGAAAAATGCAAGACTTTGACCTACAGGGATTTTTAATACGCATGGGAAACTTCTAAACATATATTTACACAAAAGATCACAGCATTGTCTTTTGGGTAGATAATAATTAATTATAACTACTCTGGGAAACTCATTCCAGTCTATCACATACTGCATTGTAGATCATATGCATTTTAAACACTGTCCAAACACTTATTAGACCACAATGTCTCAGAGAGGAAAGAATATTAATTTTTAGCAATTGGCCTGTGTGCAGTACCTTCACTTGAAAAGCAAGGTGGATTTGGCGGGCAAAGTGCAGGAATGGTGCTGTGTCCCACAGGAACCACAACAGTGCACAAGTTATTGCAGAGTCCTTCCTCTTGAGAGCTAATCTTAACAGCCATGTTTAAAGTTTAAAACTTTGTCTTAATCTTTAAAATGTCTGAGGACACAAGTCAGGTTGACAGCTACACAAGTCAAAGAGATTCTTAACAAAGGCTTTGATCCCTAAACCTTTTAGGATTCATTAACCATTACCCAGGAGGCAGGACTAGTCAGGGAGAATAGGGGTTTAAAAAGACAGATCCTAAGTGGCCAGAGGAGCTAGCAACCAGCAGCAGCGAACAAGGAGTCTTGAGAGGGAATTCTCCAGGTGAAGGAGGAGTGACAAGGTTACCCTGAGGGCAAGTTTGTTGTCTCTTTCTTTCTTTGTTGTGTGGTTGCTGCTTAACTGAGGTCTGTCTGGGGGCCCCATGTGCTAAGCCTAATGGTCTGCTAGGCAAGGCCGAGAGCTTTTCACTGAGGCAGTGATCCCTAATCCCTTTAGGATCCATTAACTGTTAACCTGGAGGGCAGGACCAATTAAAAAGCCAGCTCCTACACTACCAGAGGAACTAGTGAGCAGCTAACTGGGGAGTTTAACAAGGGAATTTAGAGGGGGAGCCTTAGAGCCAGGTACACCTGATTAGTGGAAAGTGCAAGTTCACGCACTTAAGGACTAGAAACAAGAATTTTTGCTACAAGCTGGGAACTTAAGAGACAGAGGAGGAGAAAGACCTCGGTATACTGGTTGATCACAGGATGCCTATGAGCTGCCAATGTGATGTGACCATGATAAAGGTTAATGCAGTACTGGGATGCATCTGGTAAGATATTTCCAGTAGAGCTAGGAAAGTGTTAGTGCCATTATACAAGGCACTGGTGTGACCTCATTTAGAATATTGTGTGCAGTTCGGGTCTCCCATGTTTAAGAAAGATGAATTCAAACTGGAACAGGTTCAGAGAAGGGCTATTAGTATGATCTGAGGAATGGAAAACCTACCTTATGAATGTAGACTCAAAGAGCTTGGCTTGTTTAGCCTAACCAAAAGAGGAAATATGATTGTTTTCTATAACTGTATCAGAGGGATAAATACAAGGGAGGGAGAGGAGTTATTTAAGTTAAGTGCCAATGTGGACACAAGAACAAATTGACACAAACTGGCCATCAACAAGTTTAGGCTTGAAATTAGATGACAGTTTATAAACATAAGAGGAGTGAAGTTCTGGAACAGCCTTCCGAGGGAAGTAGTGGGGGCAAAAGACTTATCTGGCTTTAAGACTAAGCTTGATAAGTATATGGAGCGGATGATATGATGAAACCGCCTACAACGGCATGTGGCCAATCTGTGACTGCTAGTAGCAAAAATCCCCAATGGCCAGTGATGAGACACAAATGGGGAGGGCTCTGAGTTACTACACAGAATTCTTTCCCAGGTGGCTGGCTGGTGGGTCTTGTCCACATGCTCAGGGTTTAACTAATCGCCATATTTAGGGTCAAGCAGGAATTTCCCCGTGGGTCAGACTGGCAGAGATCCGGGGGAAGGGGGGTTGCTTTCCGCTACAGCATGGGGCAAGGGTAATTTGCCGATTTAAATGAGCATAAATGGTGGATTCTCTGTAACTGGAATCTTTAGATCATGATTTGAGGACTTCAGTAACTCAACCAGAGGTTCTGGGTCTATTACAGGAAAGGGTGGGTGAGATTCTGTGTCCTGTGATGTGCAGGCCAGACTAGATGATCATGATGGTCCCTTCCAGCCTTACCCTCTATGACTCCATGTGATAGAGGTCTATAAAATCATGAATGGTGTGGAGAAAGTGAATAAGGAAGTTTAATTTGCACCTTTCCATAACACAAGAACCAGGGATCACCCCAAAAAATTAATAGGCAGCAGGTTTAAAATAATCATAAGGCAGTATTTCTTCACACTACACACAATCAACCTGTGGAACTCATTGCCAGGGAATGTTGTGAAGGCCAAAACTATAACTGGGTTCAAAAAAGATTTAGATAAGTTCAAGGAGGATATGTACATCAGTGGCTATTAGCCAAGATGTCAGTGATGCAACCCCATGCTCTAGGTGTCCCTAGCCTCTGACTGCCAGAAGCTGGGACTGAATGACGGGATGGATCACTCAATAATTACCCTGTTCTGCTCATTCCCTCTGATGCACCTGGCATTGGCCACTGTTGGAAGACAGAATATTGGGCTAGATGGACCATTGGTCTGACCCAGTATGGCCATTCTTATTGCATTTTAAAACTAAAAAGTTTCAAATGAGGCTGCAAATCCAGGATGACGGCCAGGATGAGTCTTTTGTGCCCTATCAAGCTAGATTTTAGGGAACCAGTCACTCTCCCACTTTTAAAGAGGCCACATAGCACATTTTTGTACGTATTGGTTTTTCAGATAAAATCAAAAGACTGCTGAACACTTCTGCAATTTACCCCAAGAGGTTCTTCTCTGTTTAAATGGGTTCAGCTACCATCTTTAAGATGATGATTCATACTACACACCTCACCTGTCTTTTCCTACCCAATCTGGATTGCTCACCCTGACTCAGAATCTACACTACTAAAACCAAGGTCCTTATTTATTCCATCCACACACAGAGTCATCCTTATCTTTTCATTTTCTGGGTTTTTTACATTCATTTTGTGTTTTCTGTAGTATTATTTAAACACATTTTTTTCTTGATTTAATGCTTATTTTGCTTCTGCTTCCCCCTTTTTTACTCTTTCATCAGAATAACTTTAATTGTGTTTGGAAATTCAGTTCTATGAGAGGAGGAAACCAAATTCATTTTAGTTCTTCTTGGAGATAGTAAAATTTCCAAAACATTTGCTGTGCACACAGTTGTCATATGCTACTGCTTCTGTTTTCTTGAATGCTGAAGTTGAGTGACTTTGACCAACTGTTCATCAGTTATCAACCTTTTTATGTTAGGTCAATGGTTTGTCAACAGCTGCTCCACTGTAAAATTTTCCATTTATTGGGGAGTATAAGGAGAAGAATTATAATAAAGAAGGTGGAAATTATACTCTGGTGCCTGAGAGCAGTTAAATGTGATGGTAAAAACACCAACAGAGTGTCCTAGAAAAGGAAAGTGATTTTACCGCATGAATGCCTACCTCATTACACAGTGAAATATACTATCACGCATTTTGTGCCTTCATCATGTACTGCAAAACCCTGTGTTTCATATAACAGCTGTTACAATGAATCTATCAAGTACTGCATCTCCACCTTTTTTTTGTCTTTCTCTCTCTTTTTCAGGCACCAGCAAAACAGGGGTGACTAATTCTGTTTTCTATTTTTTCCATTAATTATTTATTTATGTCTGCTCTGGGGCCATAGACAATGATGGGAGATGTGAGAGTTCTTTTGCACATCAACGTTTCAAGATAGTACTAGTATAAATGGCACTGATATAGCAAAGTATCTTCCCATAGGCACTAATTAAAAAGCAATAAGCTCACTTGAGAAGTGGTTGCTTCAGTACTCAATGCACTACAGTTCCTTTCCCTCTTCTTTCCCCTAAATAGTGCTATGAATTAAAACATGAAACAAAATACAGGTGGAAGAGGTGTAACTCATTGTCACAATCCAGAAAATAATTTCTCTGCTCCTGCTACCCAGACACAGCATTGTACAACGAGCTATAGGCTACAGCTAACATTTTCAAACTAATTAAGTAGCCTTACTTTGAAAGTGCTGAACTCCTGCAACTCCACTAGCCACAATGTCAGTTGTTGGTGCTCAAATCAAGCCACTGTAGCCCATAGAGTTAGTTTTAACATTTATTTTATTCAGCAGCAACACAAGGAAACTTCAGGCCTGTATCTTGTAAGACACTGGCTTCAGCAGTTAGCATAATGCTTGTAGTCTGTGAACTTTGGCACAGATAAATGGCCTAACAGTCACCCCTAAATTTTGGGGAACTGAGAATAGAGGGCTTAAGGGGGAAGTTTGTCTGTCAAGACACTAGCCAATCACAGGAACATGAGCTAACACCATGTTTTGGGTATTTTAGGATAGAACATCTGTAGTTGACTAACCACAAAGTGCCATGGCAACAAATTGATGTATATGATAATAAGTTGAGATCATTAATACACTAATCTACAGAAGAAGGGCACCCCTACATTAGTAGGGTGAGGAAACACAAATAAGGAATTGGGGAGAAACCCCTAAATAAATATGCATCAGGCACAGTGGCATCATTGTAACATATTATAAAAGTTGAATCACAGCCTGTGGGCAGGAGGGGAGAAAGATGTAACGCTTGGGAGGAGCCAGGATGATGGCCACTGGTAATTATGAGGAAGGTGATGGTACAAGGAAGATAATGGCTAACATTTCAGGTTGTTCTGCATGGGACGGTGTGTGTATATGGATGTTCAGATGTACATTCTGTATTATCTCTGTCTACCATGATGGGTTAAAGTGTTCGTGACTTTGCTAAATGTATTAATAAACTATTATAAATAAAGAACGGTTCCTAAAGTGCGAGTGTTGCAACTGTGCACATTGTGGTTCCCAAGCAATAATAATGCTGGGCCTGATCTTGGCATAAGAACCTGTCAAACCTCAGAGTGCTGACTGAAAATTCGTAAGTATCAATATAATTAAAACTTTATCCATAGACTGTGCTACACCACCGAGTCTGATGCCTAAATATGGATTTAGATGCCTAACTTTCAGCAGTAACATCTGAAAAATTTGGACTATAGACATTAGGACAAATAGGCCTGGGGTATTTTGCCATCAGCATAGGATTTCTCCATCTAGGGCAAAATCCTGTCTCTGATAGTATCAAATGCTTGATGATTTCTTATGGAAGTTAACAATTTTCCTAAAGTGGGTTGCCAACCCCCTGGAGAAGGGTGGAATAAGAGGTTCTATATCTGGAGTCCAGTGGAACACTTTTTCTCTTTCTGGCAGTGGTGATGGCTTCATGGCCTCAGCTTAAGAGTAGATATATTTTGACTTCCCAGAACCACAAATTCAACTCCTTCCAGGTCAGCTCAGGTCTCCATCTTCCAGTCAGAGACACTCTAAGTTCAGTAAAATGCATTTCATTGGACTAGCAGTTTTCAAATGAGACTTTAAAAATGAAAGTTCTGATTCCTCATTATGGACAACTGAACATTAAAGAGAAGGACTCTGTTTCTCCACCTCTGACTAAAGATTTCCCCTCCTAACCCTGTGCTGGATTTCAGTGGACACATTACTCATGCATATATAAATTATAAAGCACTTTGGGATAAAAGGCACTATGTAAAGGTACTATACTTATGATAATGAGTGGGGAAGCTCCCTGGTAGGGAAAGAAGTCTATTTACGACATAGAACCTCTCTTTAAAAGAGAAATCACTGAAGCAATACCAGGGAAACAGAACTTTTCAAAGGATTGTATAGCTGGTCTTGTAATATAACAGGTTCAGGAGCTGCTTGTCTGCTGAGGACAGCATATGTTCTGGAGGTGATATGGTTGGTCTTGGGGGAGGATGATAGATGGTCCTGAAAATATCCTTAACAGATGCACATTAGAGAGAGATTTACAGCAACTTTGGAAGTTGTTTTACAGTTCATCCTTCAGCACAGAAGTTGTGGATAGTACTGGCAGCAGTGACTGGAGGCAGGATACACAGCTGTCACCACAAAACTGGGATTGAGTTCTGCTCACCCCTCTAATCCTTAAGGTGAACTTCATTGGCAAGAACAGACTAGAGGGAGGAAATGAATGGCCAAGTGCGAATCCGGACAGGTGGCAACTCTAAATCTAAGAAGCTAAAATACCATTTCTGTAAATCTCTTGGTATAACTAATGCCAGCTTTGTTTTTCTCATAAGGCTTTTCAAATTCCATCACTGTTACTGGTGCCTGAATTGCACATACTAGAGTAAAACAAGCTGGTTACGTTAAACAATCTTTATCTGTTCCACACACTATTTTTCTTCTACAACAATCATAGCTGTAGTAAGTTTCTGTTTGCTGCTTTCTTTGGTGCTGGAAGTAGTGCTGCAGGAGGCGCTATTAATTTCTAAAACCTATTCCCAACATTTCCACAAATCCAAGGTGGAAAGTCTATTTCACAAAGTTGAGGGAAGACGGTTCCTTCAGCCAGTGTCATTTCCAAAGATGAACCACTCCAGGTATGATACAACCTGTGCAGATAAACTGTACTTGGAGCTCATTTTCCTCTCACACCCGCAAAAAATTACTGAAGTAAATGACTACAGAGTAATCTGCTTTCCCCTAGTATAAAATGGTTGTAATTAGAGGAGAATTAGATTCTATGCCTCTCCTGAATATTATAAACCAAAATATACTTGTATTCTGTTTCTAAAGGGCTAAAATAATTACTAGTGTTAAATTTGTAATATTGGTAATATTATTGTAATATTCTTAATAGTTCATTGCTTCTACATTATCATTATTCCCCATGACCCTGTCCATGCAGAGATCCATGTAGGTCAGTCTCTGGGTTTGAGGGGAGCCCCCATGAAGTCAATGGGGTTTCATGTAGGCACAAGAGTCAGACCGTGTGGATGTCATAGTAGGGCCAGGATCCCAGGCTGTACAAGAAGAAAATGTGACAGTAAAAATTATTTGTACTACACTACTGTTTACATTAAGTAAAGAAAAAACAATCTCTTTTTAAACCAGTTAGCTAATTTGCTTTGATTTGTCTCTATTGAGGTCATTCTGAATGCACTCTAACTAAGCCCTTCAGAGTCAGAGACACTCTATATATGCTTACATAAAAAAATGTACGAGTGGAGATAGATATCACTTCCCTCGAAAAGGACCCTATGTACACATGAATCTCCCCTTCCTATGAAGAGCTGTTTTTACTGCCTCTTCCATGGCACTATCCCTTCCTTCCTGAAGACTGCATGGGGTGGGAGTAGGGGCAGGTTAGGTGCATTGTAGCTGGTGTAGACACTCATCTCCTTCCTCTTCTGTTCAACCCAGACACAAACAATAAATCCATCCAAAAGGGTGGAAGAGGGCCATGAAGCTTGCATAAATGGTCCTCTGCTTGCACTGGGTCCTGCAAGATTTGCAACCATCTTGGAGAATCCATGGTATCTACTGGTGGACCCCTGGCTCATTTTAGGGGGTTGTCTACCTCTGTAAGAAATGGAACTCTATTTGGAGAAAACTTTGTGATTGTCATGGAATTTTCTCCATCCTCTATTCACCCCACCCGTCCACTTCCTTCTTTTGGTTTGGGTATGTGAGGAGGTCAGCTTATCCCATATTTCTGAATGACAGGAGAAACGTTCAAGAAAAAGAACATTGCACATGAGCTTCTCATACAACACTATTCTCTCTTGTGGCTACCTATTTCTTAATGAATATGAAAGTCAACAAAACTTACAAAATACACACACTCCATGTAACAAACAAGAATGAATAAAATGAATCCCCAATCTCCTTGTTTCTTTTTATTTTACTTTTGGGGGATTTTTGTATCATTCCATCAGGTCTGGAAACCAGATGGTCAGCTAGAGAAAACAGTGACTAAGTGATAGACTTGCAGCTTCAACAATCTGGAAATGAGCGGATCCATATGTTTTCCTCCCCACCCCTTTTTTTGGGTCAAAAACTAGTCACTGTAACACTGCTAGCATTTTCTTTGCTCAAGATGTGGGATTTTGGGGTATATCTGTACACTTAGAAACTGAACACATAGGGGTTAATTGAAATTCTAAACAATGTGGAAAGTGTGGGGAAAAGGTGTGGGGAAAAGTGCAGCCAGAACCTCAACAAGAGGTTCTGGAGGAGCCAGAAGAGGGGCTGCAACCTGGCACACTGCAAATAGACATATGCCAGGGTCTCCCTCACACTGCAAAAAGGGCCAGCATCGGGAAGAGGGGTGAACCGCGCCAGATACACACTCATGCTCATGGCTCCATGAAGGAGCAGGGGAGACAATGGAAAACCATGCACCAGCAACCCCCTTCATAGTTTTACAGGGGGTCCCTTCCCCCTCACCAACAAGAAGGGAATGCTGGGCCCGCGCCCCCTGCTTACGGCGCCTCCCTTGCACAAGTTCCCAGCTCCCTGATGAGAAGAATGAGCAGGTCCCTGTTCCCCGGATAGCCAAAGAAAGGCTACTCCAGGCCAATTAAGACACCTGACACCAATTAACCAATTAAGGCCATTAGGATAATGGAAACAGCTGGAATCAATCAAGGTCCCACTTATACTGTTTAAAAGCTCTACTTCCAGTGTCCTCCAGGGAGATGAGGTGAAAGGAGCTGGAGGAGAGGAAACATTGCTCAATCCTGAGGTAAGGGTGAAGCTAGGAAAAAGGGACCATGGGGGAAGTGGCCCAAGGATTCAAAGCAGCGTCACTGATGAAGAGAAAGCCGCCAACAGCTGCTACCATTAAGGTCCCTGGGCTGGAACCCAGAGTAGAGGGTGGGCCTGGGTCCCCCCACCCCGCATACTCTACAGAGATCCCCTGGAGAAGGGAAGCAGGACTCAGTCCAGGTAGGAGACCGAACTGCACCTATTGAGCTCTACAAAGCAAGAGAGACTGTGGGGTATTCCCCCTTCCCATCTCCCATACTGGCTGGTGATGAAAGGAACTCAGTAGGCTGTGACTCTTGTCACTACACTGAGAAAGGGAGGTCACACTGGGGCCTTATTGAGTTTCTGAGGCCACTGAATCCACCCAGAAGCACAGAACCCACCAATACAGGTTTGGAACTTTGTCACATGATCTATAATCTGTGCTTCTTTACAAAGTTAGATCCTGATCCTACATTGGGGTAGACTATTCCTACACACTAAGTTTAGAATCTAATACATAAACCATTTATGTGAGCTTTGTATAAAGAATCTTAGCTTCAAAACAGGCAAGAAATGAGGCCCCTCAAATATACTGGAAAAGTGGAATTGCATTTGTTTGAATGTGCTTGGATCTCATCTGGCTTTAAAAGCTAAGTAAGGCTTGTTAGTACTCTATTACTTCGATGAGACTCTTCAAAGGGAAAAGAGTAGGCAGATGAATTATTTTAATACTCTTAGTTACTTGTCTACAGGCCACACATAAGATACTACCAGAAAGAACAGAGCTCAGTAGGTATGGTAGCCTTCCTCTCCCCCCTGCCATTTTTTTAGAGAGGACCTCAGTCCAATTTCTCGGTGGAACGGATTCTTCACAAATAAGGATAATCCTTCATTTAACATTTACACACTTGGTTACCTCTCAGCACTTGGCCGTGTCATATCAGGCTTTTCAATTTTTACTTAAAATTGACAGAACTCATTTATGCATTACCTGGTTTTATTATAGTTATGGACAAGAAGGCACTCAACATATTCCAGCTATAGCCATGATATTATCAAAATTTGCCATGATGCATCTATGATTTTACCTATATTTTCTGACACATTACTGCCCTGGTAATGACACAGTCAGCAAACATCATCCAAATATCTGTTGGTCATACGAAGTTAAGGCAGCTTGGCCTAGTTTAGTTGTTCTCCTTTTTCCTTCTTTGTCTCCCACTTTTAAATCACATACACTTATGTTCCCTTTATCCCAGAAGTATGGAGCAAAATTGATATGTGGCTAATACTGTCACCTCACTTCACAAGCACAGATCCTTCTCAGTGCACAGCAAATCCTGAGAAATCATGTTTTGAATAAGAGACGCAAAACACTACTATTCTTCAACATTATTGAAATACACTAGTGCCATGTCTACACTACAAAGTTATGTTAACTTTATGTAAGTCAACATTAAGCCTCCGATTTAAGCAAGTTGATCTTGCGTGTCCACACTACACTCATTGTGTTGGCAGAGCTTGCATCAATGCACAGAGCACTGAACTGTGGTTAGCCATCCCACAGTGCATGTAGCCAAGTGGAATTTTGAGTTGGGATTGCAATGCCTTATGGGACCAAAACATTGGTACGGGTGGCTATGGTAACATAGCATTAGCATCCCTTCCTCGAATGGCAAAGAAAACAAGCCTTTTTTGCACCTTTTTTGTAAGCCTGGGTTACCTGCGCAGGCACCATTACAGGATAAGCATGGATCCTGCTCAGCTGTACACTGTTGTCGTGAGCATTACAAACACCTTAGGCCTTATCATGCAGTATTTACACAGTCAATACAGGAGTCACCATGCAGAATACTGTGATGCCACCCAAGTAGCACTGCTGGAAGACATAGAACAGAGTAATTCGCAGTTGCTGGTGACAGTCACGCATCACCTTGACATGGTTGAGCACTGTTTCTGGGCCTGGGAAACAAGCACTGACAGGTAGGACTGCATCGTTATGTAGCTATGGATGACGACCAGTCGCTGAAGAACTTTCGAATACATAAAGCCACTTTCCAGGAACTGTGTAAAGAGCTTTACCAAGCCCTGAAGCACAGCAGTGAAATGAGAACTGCTGTGACAGTGGAGAGGTGAGTTGTGATAGCTCTGGGGAAGCTTGCAGTGCCAGACTGCTATGGTCAGTGGGGCATCAATTTGAAGCGGGTAAATCTTCTGTAAGATCTGTTGTGATCCAAGTTTGCAGGGCCATTATCAGACTTCTGCTAAGAAGGGTAGTGACTCTAGGAAACGTGCAGGACATAGTGGATAGTTTTGCCACAATGGGGTTCCCTAACTGTGGCGGGGTGATAGACAAAACGCATAACCCTATCTTGGCAGCAGACCACCTTGCCAAAGAGTACGTAAACCAAAAGGAGTACTGTACTTCTCAATGATGTTGCAAGCTTTCGTGGATCATCCAGCCTGTTTCACCGACATCAACATGGGATGGTTGGGAAAGGTGCATGACGTGTGCATCTTGAGGAACACAGGTTTGTTCAGAAAGCTGCAAGCAGGGACTTTCTTTCCAGACTGCAAAATAGCCATTGGTGATGTTGAAATGCCAATCATGATCCTAGGAGACGCTGCCTACCCCTTGCTCCCATGGCTCAAGAAGCCATACACCGGCAGCTTGGACAGGAGTTAGGAGCAGTTCAACCATAGACTCAGCAAATGCAGAATGGTGTTGAAATATACCTTTGGACGTTTAAAAGGTTGCTGGCGCTGTTCGCTTACTAGGTTAGACCTCAGTGAAAGCAATATCCCCATTGATATTGCTGCCTGCTGTGTGTTCCATAATATCTGTGAAACAAAGGGAGAAAAGTTTCCGGTGGGGTGGGGAGTTAAGGCAGATTGCCTGGCAGCCAATTTTGAGGAACCAGACACCAGGGCAATGAGAAGAGCACATTGAAGGGCTCTGTGTCTCCATGAGACCTTGAAAACCAGTTTCAGCAATGAGCCAGAGTAATGTGACCATTATCTGTGTTGTTCCTTAACAAATTGTTCTCACCATTGCATTTTCTCCCCTGTAAACTCCACCCCCACCAACCACCATGTGTTGAATGAATAAAGAGCCATTTCTTCTCAATCCATTAATTTTTATTATGCACACAAACATACAGAGACAGCAAAGAAGACTAAGATAACCTGGGGAGAAGGGCTGATAACACTGGGGAGAGAAACAAGGAAAGTTTGCTTATAGATGTACTGCAATAACAATCAAAGATGTGGAATGGGTGCCTTCTGGTCCTTGTACCTTCTCCTGGTGTTGCGTGCAAAGGATGCAGAACTTCCTCCTCCCCACCCTCACTTCATAGAACATTTGGGGGAGATGGATGTAGAACTGGGCAATGATGGCAGCAGGTTCAGCATAGGTTGCAGAGGGGCTCTAGCATCCAGCTGCCTTTATTGAACTTCAACTAGACACCTCAACATGTCTGATTGCTCCTTCATAATCCGCAACATTTCTGCCTCCATGACATACTCTTGCTCCCTGCATGCTCTCCTGTCCTGTCCCCTCCGCCCCTGTCCATGTCCAGGTTCTCAGACAGTGTAATCCTCCATGCTCTGAGTTCTGTCTTGTCACTCTCTGAGGCATGCATTAACTCATTGAACATGTCCTCCAGAGTCTTCTTTTTCTACCTTCTAATCTGAGAAAGTCCTTGTCCTGGTGTGGAGGATGTGATGACAGACAAGTTTTCAGCTGCAAGGAATACAAAGCACAAGGGTAGCATTGACAGTGCATACATTGTTTCTGGTACAAAGTTGGGATTTTTTTCTAATTAAAAAAAAACACACTCAATATACCTCAATGACTGTTCGTCTCCTTTGTCTTCCGGTATGCTTGGCGAAGCTCCTTTGTTTTCACGTAGCATTGCTGCATCTCCCTGGTGTAGCCCTTCTCCCCCATGCCCCGCACGATCTTGACATAGATGTTAGCATTTCTTCTGTTGGACTAGAGCTCTGCCTGCACAGACTCTTCTCCCCACACAGCAATAATATCCACTGCCTCCTGTGTGGTCTATGCTGGAGCACATTTGCAGCCTTGAGTCTCCACGATCA
This sequence comes from Chelonoidis abingdonii, assembly GCF_003597395.2. Classification (NCBI taxonomy): domain Eukaryota; kingdom Metazoa; phylum Chordata; order Testudines; family Testudinidae; genus Chelonoidis; species Chelonoidis abingdonii. The sequence goes on from NC_133771.1 coordinate 127,502,203, forward strand.
GCTGTGCTGGTGAGCTCTCCATGCTCATCAAACAGGAAATGAAAATTCACAAGTTCCTGGGGCTTTAATAGGGGAGTGGCTGTTTACCTGTGTACCTGGCTGACATGCAGTGGAGTTGAAAGTGCTCTCTAGAGCAATCACTGCAGAGCACTGGGGAACACCTCCTGGAGGCCAATTCATTCAAATTACACAACACTGTCTACATTATCCCCATGTCGATCCAGAGATGTCAAATCAAGCACTACACCTCTCGCGGAGGTGGAGTACAGAAGTCAACTTAATAGGTCACATAGGTCGGTGGAAGGGACTCGGTAGTGTAGCCACATACATTATGAGATCGACTTAATGTGACTTATGTTGCCCTATGTCTGTAGTGCAGACCAGGCCTAGGTAGAAGTAAAGGCAAAGAAGAGTTCTTAAATGTCAAGTGAAGCCAGTAAAGGAAAAATATTTTACCTAAATTGATACCTCTCCCTCTCTAGCTGAAAGGGAAAATAAAATAATAGTAGTTGGAAAATAATGCATTTTTAAGCCACTTATAGCACAAATACTTAAGTAAAGGAAACCATCTAAAATCTCATTGTCTCTTTATATCATTTTGTCATTTAAATTTGAACTCCATAAAATAAAGCATCCTTCACTGGTATTAATATTGCCAAAGTGTGAGCATTGTTACTGTTTTCCCACAGATTTTGAAAGGTCGAGAAATAGCTTTTTTTCACTTGCATAAACTCAGCACAAAGTTCAGAATCTGAAAACAAAACCAAACAAGTCACTGGTGGTTACCTACTCATTTCTAATGACAACTTAGACTCAGAGTCTAGTTTCACATTCCTTTTAATTAGCTTGGCTGTACAAACATGTCTAACTTACTATAACAGCAGCTAAATAATTGTGAAAGCATGTTAGGAAATTGTTATCATGAGGTCAAGCAAATTAAAGGAGAGCAGAAAAATCTGGCCCTTAATGTTAATTCAAAAGTGTGACAGTGAAGAAATTAGTTTATTATTTATATTCTAAAATCCCTGACTTTTATAACTCATGCTACAGTTGGTATAAAGAATTCAGGTGTTCCTTGTTTATTGGCATTCCATCTCATTAGAAGGAAATTGTATGGTGATCCAATAGTAATAATTTCTGCTGCTTAAAATGGAGTATTCTGGCAAATTTTAAAAAATAAGAGTAATAGGTCCTACACTTCCGGAAGCCTACTTACTTAAATTACCGTATATACTCGTTCATAAGCTGAATATTTTTGATAAAAAAGTGCCACATCAAAGAGCAGGGGTCAGCTTATAAATGGGTCTACACCAAAATTTGATAATTTTAAACTCTATGGAATCATTGAATTGAATATCTAATACATTGTTGTTTTGTTTACGTGGAGCGTCTGCAGGCATGGAGCCCCTCAGCTCCCTGTGTCTGCAGTTCGCCGATTCCAGCCAATGGGAGCTGCAGGAAGTGGTGCGCCACTGGCTGGGAATGGCGAACCGCGGCCACAGGGAGCTGAGACACTCCATGCCTGCAGATGTTCCAAGTAAACAAAACATCTCACCTGCCCAGTGACTTACCCTGACAGGCTGGGAGCCAAAGTTTTCCAACCCCTGAAATATAAGGTCAGCTTATGAAAGGGTCACACAGTTTTTGCTATTTTTACCTATCCATTTTGAGGGGTTGGCTTATAAATGAACAGGTTAATGAACAAGTATATATGTAATTAGTTTTGTTTCTCTCATTCTCTCTCTCTCTCATAATGGTAAGTATATTTTGAATACTTTATAATGTAACAGGAGGATTTACTGATTTTTCTTAGCTTAGAATAGTGAACCACTGCAATCATGATGTCTTATTAGTGTATGTTATACTCATGGATTCAGTTTCTGCCTTTTACAGGACTGAGGTGTAGAGTTGGATGGAAAATGGAAATCCTTTCTTGCAAGTCCTTTTCCTAGCATTTTCAACCTTCTGCCAGTTGCCATCAAGAGGTCCTTGGGTAACATACCTCCTAGCAGGTAATTGTTCTCACTTTATTCTTATTCACTTCACAGTTTACTAGTCCAATTTACGATAAACCTCTCCCAACAGAAGGTCATTGTACCCTTCAAAGATTAGAACATCAAAATGTACATGAAGCTGAGGTTAGGGTCATACTGCTTTCCTAGATCTTTGAGCTTGTTTGTATCCTTAACCCATTTGAAATTGAGATCTTTGATTCCCAGTGCCAGAAGTATTCAAGATATGCTAGCAACAGTTAATTACTCTGTCTTCTTCCCAAAGCTATAAGCTGAAAAGCCAATTTAAACAACCAACAGCACAAGGCCTAGGTGCCGAGGTTTTTTAATTCATATTCTTTCAGTATTGTTTGTCCTCTGATTCTCTTAGACACGTGTGGCCTGAGAATTTTTAATAAAAACATATTCTATATACAATATATAGCATGAATCTTTGTAAAACTAACACTTTCAGATACTGAGTTTTGATAAACATTTTATCAAGTCTCTGAAGTTTAAACTTATAGTTCAACCATTGTTATGTACAAGAATTTGGAGGCAAAAACCAAAACTAACAAATAAACCTTTCCTCATGCAGCCATACTACCTTAGGCCAGATCTACACTACAAAGTTTTTACCGACACAGCTATTGTGGTTAGGAATGGGGGACGAGAGGGAATCACATTCATAACCAAGACAGTCATGCTGGCAAATCCCTCACCCAATCTGTTTGTCCATCTAGTTTGTCATTCATGGAAGTGTTTAACTATGCCAACAAAAACTCCTTTTGTCAGTATATGCTGTGTCTTCAGAGGAGGTTTTGTTATAGCTATACCGCCAAAGACTTAGTAGGTAGACTAGCCCTTAGACCTTGATTAACCCCACAACTTATGTTGCTTTTGCTATACTGGCATTGTTAAATATGGTAAGAGTGATACAACCACATGAGCATGAATGCAGCTATTCCAGTATTAAAGTGCTTATAGTCATATAGCTTATTTCCATATGGAAAAGGAAATGAGCTATACTGGTATAAAGCATCTGTATATTGCTGTAGCTGCATCCACAGTACAGGTTGTACTTGTATAACTATTTTTGGTTAAAGAAAACACAAAACAAACTAAAAACAGCACAAACCAATCAAAATAATTATATTATCATAAAATCTGTATGTAGACCAGGCCCTAGACTACACACATACCCTATGGTCGTAACCAATATAATTAATACCAGTAAAAAAATTAACTATAGATCATAAGTCTAATTCTTCAGAAAAACCAGTCTGACTTTGTACTGTACCCTAGATTTAAGCAGTCTGAACTGGTTCAGGAGGGCTAAACCTGATCTGTATTATGGCTCCAACTGGTTTTAAAATAGATTCACATTTTGGGTGATATCTCTGCAGTGTAGACCTCGGGGCTTACTTACGTTCTTTTAAGCACTGAGCTATTACCTTCATCTTATTTTAGAAAGGTGCTCAACTGTAGCCTATTTCAATTAATTTATTTTCAATTTGTTTTGCCACTTCTGTTACAATACTTTAAGAAACAGTTCTCTGTTATCTGTTAGCCCCAGTGCTAACTGATGCTTCAGCAACCTCCTGTTCTTAAAAATTATCAAAAGTTACTGGGGCCTTAGAAATTCTTTAATATCCATCTTGATGAAAAATGTTGAAATAATGAAACAATAATTAAGCTTGAGCACATTCTTGTTGTACTTGCAACTATCTAAGGAATAATACTAGAACAGGGAATCCCAAACTTGATTCACAGCTTGGTCAGTATCTACCAGAGCGTCCGCAGGTATGGCCACTCGCAGCTCCCAGTGGCCACAGTTCGCCATTCCTGGCCAATGGGAGCTGTAGGAATACTTTAATAAAGAAACACTGTGAGAGGGGAACACAAATATTTAAAAACACAAAGTTTAAGATATCAACTTGCACAATATAGAAAACATGACACTAATATTTAGATGTAGCACTAGATTCACCCCAACTGTCACAGGGAAGTGCTAGTTGCACCTCCCTACATCAGGGAGGGCCTAGGTATTGGAGGGAGGATTCATCTCAAAGGAGGGCAAGAGCTTTTCTATGGAGAGAAGGCACCCAGTAGGGATAGCCAAAAGGACCACACTGGCAGAGGCTGCCAAACCAGTATTCTCAGCAGATGTATTTTCTGACACCCTAACCTCCCCCTGCCTGGCCAGTACATTCCACTTTCTGGGTCATGCTATCTGTCTGCAGACATCCCACAGGAAGGGAGATGGTGGCAGAAAGTCCATTGGAGAACCATACAAAAAGAGCTTTGTGTCCTAATTCACACCAACATGAATTAGGGGTAAATTCAGCCTGTACTCATTTCTTCCTTTGTTCCAAGTGTTTGTAGTGTAACTAGAAATAAAGCATGATTTAATACTGATGGTTATCCATGATATGTGTACATTAGGATAAGGTGTGAGTATTCAATCAATGTTCTTACACCTGTCTGAAATCAACACATGCATTATGCACTGCTATTGTGTCAAGCATCTAGTTTTTGTATTATGTGTTGTTAGTATCTATAATCGAAATGATGAATTAGTCTTGCTTTGACAGGAAGATTAAACAAATTGATTCAACAATATAACCTGCAAGAGGGCCTGATCCTACCAGATGGCAAGTGCCCCAATAGACTTCAACAGGAATTGAGAGCACTGAGCACCTCACAAGAGGTGCCAAATACTTTGAAGGATTGGATCCAGAGTGTCTCCATGCCTTTGGATTTGGAAGAGTAATTGAAATGCAACAAAGCTTTCAAACAAATAGAAAAAGACTTCCCTATGGTTTTGAACTTGGTATTTTTTATCATAAACTTTGGGTGACATACCAACTGTTGGGGGCGTGGGGGAGAGCAGGTGGACAGCTACACATTGAATTGACCAGGATACACCTTCTTAGTGGCCCAACTGTTTTTGCCAGTCATTGGGATTAATAGAGCATTTGCTTCAGAAGCTCATGGAAAAACAATCTGCAAGTAAATTAGATGCTTCTGTTTTCCTTCCTCATTTTGTCAGTTTTCACCTAGGCTGCAGAAACCTGATCCAGGCTCCATTCCAGGGCAGTTTTACCTCTCCGCATGGCTTGAACTGATGCATAACACTGAATTCATTTTTTCTCTTTCTAAGAATTGGTATTTTTCCAGATTTTAAGACACTTTGTAGCATGTAATCTCACTGGGACTACATACCGTACTAAATTGCTAAGTACTATAAATCATTCATAGCCACAGCCCAGTACTTGTTTACCCAGTTTAGCTAATGAATTAGACGTAAAATGTACTGGCTCTTGTCCCATTTTAAAAAACCTGCATGTTATTTTCCCCCCAGAGGCAAGACTGTTTCCTTTGCACAGCATATTTTAAATCTAAGATTTTTTTCTGTTGTCTCTAACAGATAAACTGTTCATATTAAATGAAAATTGCCTTTGCAAATAAAAACCCACTTATTTTTATGCACTGTATGTATATGCATTAAATATGTGATCAAAACAATTTATGTTGCACATAATTAAACATGTCTTAAGCAACTACCCAAGGGATCAGGGAAAAAAGGCAGACACAAGTTTTACTCAAACTGTACTGGAAGCCATGAGGATATTTAAAGTAGTCTCTTCTAACAGTGTGGCTTTTGGAGGGGAACCCTTAATGCAAGTTTCACTGTATAGTACAGAGATGATATTCTGGGTTGAAGCGACACAGCATAGAACTCCCAGTCTGCGGGAAGGGGAAGCTAAGGTTACCTTTAAGATATCTTTGTGCCCTCCCAATCTCAGGCTGCCCCAGGGGATGATAACATCACAACCACCCCAGAGTTAAATTACGGCAACCTTCCTAGGCTGCTCTGTGGGCCATAGCCCTGAGAATATCTGCAGTACTACATGCTGCATCCTTGCCCCTCACATGCCCTTCCTTCCCACCCCCTACATCCAAGCTTGAGAGGGGGTCTTCAGAAAACAGCCTTATGGCTGTTTTCCACCATGCCTGCACTAAGGTAAATCCTTCCCCAGCTGGAACTGAGGCCGAGATTTACAATGGGACTTACACACCTAAAGAAGCCAATAAGTGTCTAAGTCCAGCATTTAGGTACCACTGATATTCATAAAGCCATCACCTGAATGCTACCTAACTCTGTAGATGCATAAATCTCCAAGGGCACCTAAGTTTCAACTATGTATGTGCAAAGCCACTCAAATCCTAATGCTGGTACCCTACCAAGATTCTCAAACTAGGCATTCCCTGCCTATCTCACCTAAAGGGCCCAATCTGGTTGTTCTGCTCAAAGCATACCTACCCTGCACAACAGAAAGCCAGGGTGAGTAGACGGGGAATTTTTGGGATGAGCTGGGTGGCATGTATCCCATAACTGCCAACAGCACAATGGGTGTGACATTCACCACCACAGTAAAAGAGCCAGGTCTGAATCCCCAATCTACCTGACTTGAACCCGAATTTCCAACAACTCAAGTGAGTGTCCTAACCACTGGACTATAGAGTCTTTTTTATTTTTTTAACTTTAGTCCAACAAATATGGAATTACTTATTGAAGCTGCTCCACTTTGTATAGGAGGCTTTAAGAAAGAGCCACCACATCGTACCCACTAATCTGGTGGTTAGGTTACTCATGCAGGATGTGAGAGACCTGGGTTCAAGACCTTGCTCCAAACGAGGCAGAGTGCAGATTTGAAAATAGGTCTCCCATATCCCAGGTGAGTGTTCTAACCAGTGAACAACTGGCTATAATAGGGTGGATTTCCTTATTGTGGTCTTCTCCTGAGTTTTCATGTAAAAGGCATCTAAGGCAGGTCAGCCCTAAGTCCAAGAGAGGATTCACAGCTGAGAATCCTGAGTGGAGGAAGGCACCTCCTTTGGACTGTCAGTCAGACACCTAAGACCCACATCAATGGCAGTTTAGACACCTAAGTCCCTTTGTTGGCTTGGGCCTTTAGCCCTCCCCTTTCTTCTGCATTTCACGTCTTGCTAATTTAGGGGGCTCCCCACTCATCTTGCTGGCTTCTGAAAATCCCTTTCTTAGCAGCTAAGTCTCCCCATACAATGCACAGAGTTGTGGAAGTGGGGAAAGAATTGACAAGGATTTGTAGGGGATCTTAATGTATGTCAGTTTGTTAGCAAGAGTTAGGCCACCTGTAACCCTTATGACACGAGACTTGTAGAAGCGAGGATGGTGTGAGGCGAGTGGAAAAGAACTGTGTGAAAAGTTGTCACGACCTTGCACTAATAACCAAATATATAGACTGGCATCTTCTAGAAGTAGGGAAAATAAGATAGCAGGATAGCCTATGTATAAACAAAATGTCTGTATTATTGCTTGTAATTGTCTGTAACAAAGGTATAAATGCTTGCTGTAATTGTTTACCTGTTGAGAGACCTGTCCAGGACTGGGGCGACCCTGTGTCCTAGGGCACTCCTTCCCTCTATTGCAATTGCTGGAGAAATAATAAAGTATTTGATTTTGCCGTACCCAAACAAAAAGCGAGAACGGAGTTTTTCTCGACAGGTGTCTGGGCCCCTAATGTGGGGCTGTGAATTCCACTGGGCTGCAGGGCACCTAGGAGTTAGGTGCTGCAATGCCTATGTCCCCCTTTCAAGTATAGCCTAGGGCTTTTAGAGCATTTTTATGCTGCTCTGGCTGTTTTACCTTCATAAAGGGGCCACAGTAAGGGTGAGGATCTCACCTTAGATGTTCAGTGTGGATAAGGAAAATATTACATATAATATTCTCTGTTAGCCAGAATGGCAAATTAGCATTCCAGAGCCACTTCAAAGGAGGCGTGGGGCAGGGGGAGAGGGATTGAGAGTCAGAAAAAAATCTTAATTTGTAAACTGTTTGGAGCAGTGAACATGTCATCTATACGTATATAGCATTTAACAGGATGGGGCCTGATCATGATTGGAATCTCTGACTGTTACAGTAATATAGTTTAGTTATTATTATTTCCTTTGTGGTTGCCTTTGTGGGGTAATAAATCAGATACAGAGTAATCTAGCTTCCCTGGGAAAAACCACAGCTATGTAAGAGGCTGAACACAATTTCTCTTTTTAAAAAGAGAAATGAAGATTTTTGAAGGAAGACACTGAGGCTATGTCTACACTGCAATAAAACAACAGCAGCATGGTCACAGCTCGCCCAGGTCAGTTGACTTGAACTCCTGGGGCTTGGGCTGCAGGGCTATAAAACTGCAATGTAGACGTTTGGGATCATGCTGGAGCTCAGGCTCTGAGATCCCATGAGGGATGGATCTCAGAGGCCAGGCTGCAGCCCGTGCATGAATGTCTATGCTGCTATTTTCAGCCCCATAGCCTGAGTCCTGCAAGCCCAAGTCAACTGACCCAGGCTTCGCAACTTGTGGGTGCAGGGTTTTATCTTTTGAGAGCCTAGCTATTTATACTGGTGTAAATCAGATGTGACTCCACAGATGTCAAAAATACAGGATAAATGACATCAGAATCAGACCTGGAGGGTTTTGTTTCTGACACCATGTAACAGTTCTTAGATCACAAATAATTCTCACTAGTCATTCTGGCTATGCTGCTTCAAAAAATTATATCACCTTAATTAAGAGAGCAGTTACCACTTATCTTCCTCAAAATCCAGGGTTAGCTCCCTGAGGCACACTAAAATCAACAAGTAGATAGTAAGGAAGACTGTATGGTAGACTTGGCTTGAATTCTAGGAATAGACTTCTGAACACAATACCATGCATAACTGCAGTCATAAACACTCTGTGCTCTATCGGGGTTGGGTTATATAGCTGTGGAACTTACTTTAGTATGTTAGGAAAATATCCCTCCTGAGATATCTACATACATGTGCATCCAACCAAATGATTCTCTTTCCTAAGGGCGACCCTGCCCACCCCATCTGTTATATGGCAAAGGGGAATGAGACAGGGAGATACTCAGAACATGCTCACTTACACTAACATCCTACCCATGCTGGGCTTGAATTCAGCTGGTGCACAGCAATATGGCTTACCAGAACCTCTCTGAAGCTGCTGTCTTGTTCTCCAGAATCTCAGCTTTAATTAAAAATAGAATAAAATAAACACTACACCTCTAGCTGTTATAGTTGTGAAGAAAACATAAAAAATGTCAAATGAATATAGCCATTGCAGAGATGTCTGTTTGAATCTGTAGAGAGCCTGGAAAAACAGCTCTGAGGTGTGAGTTACTTCATTCATCTCAGTGAAGTGTTAACTCAAATTCTCAGTGATGATCATTTAAATATCAACATAAGTAACTGAATAGTTACCAGACTAAGAAAGGAAAGGGTGAATCATAGATCTGTACAATTTTACTGTCAGAGATCTCTCATTGGCTTAATGTACAAAGGGCAATTTAATACTTTCACACATATTTGCTGCTGTGGTCAAAATCTAAGAGGAAGACCAGGGTTTACTTAGACCAGCTAATACACATTAAAACTACAACTTGCTTGTCTACACAAGAATTTTAATACATATGAACATACTAGCTAACATGTAAAAAGTAGGGCTGTCAAGCAATTAAAAAAATTAATCGCAAATAATCATGCGATTTAAAAAATTAATCATGATTTATCACATGATTAATCGCACTGTTAATAATAGAATACAATTTATTTAAATATTTTTGGATGTTTTCTACATTTTCAAATATATTCATTTCAATTACAACACAGAATACAAAGTGTACAGTGCTCACGTTATATTTATTTTATTACAAATATTTGCACAGTAAAAAACAAAAGTATTTTTCAATTCACCTAATACAAGTACTGTAGTACAATCTCTTTATCATGGAAGTTGAACTTACAAATGTAGAATTATGTACAAAAAAATAACTGCATTTAAAAATAAAACAATGTAAAATTTTACAGCCTGCAAGTCCACTCAGCCCTACTCTTTCTTATTCAGCCAATTGCTCAGACAAACAAGTTTGTTTACATTTACTGGAGATAAGGCTGCCTGCTTCTTGTTTACAGTGTCACCTGAAAGTGAGAACAGGCATTCTCATGGCACTGTTGTAGCTGGCGTCACAAGATATTTATGTGACAGATGCGCTCAAGAGTCATAAGTCCCTTCATTCTTCAATCATCATTCCAGGGAACATGCATCCATACTGATGATGGGTTCTACTCAATAACAATCCAAAGAAGCTTTCTTTTTGGTGGTTTCTAGTGGTCTCTAGTTTCTGCATTGAAATATTGCTCTTTTAAGACTTCTGAAAGCATGCTCCACACTTCGTCCCTCTCAGATTTTGGAAGGCACTTCAGATTCTTAAACCTTGCGTCAAGGGCTATAGCTATCTTTAGAAATCTCTCATTGGTACCTCCTCTGTGTTCTTAAAATGAACAACATGTGCTAAGCCATCATCCAAGACTGCGATAACATGAAATATATGGCAGAATGAGGGTAAAACAGATCAGGGGACATACAATTCTCCCCCAAGGAGTTCAATCAGAAATTTAATAAACACATTTTTTTTAATGAGCGCCATCAGCATGGAAGCATGTCCTCTGGAAAGTTGGCTGAAGCATGAAGGGGCATACGAACATTTAGCATATCTGGCACGTAAATACCTTGCAATGCCAGCTACAAAAGTGTCATCCAAAAGCCCTGTTCTCACTTTCTGGTGACACTGTAAATAAGAAGAGGACAGGATTATCTCCTGTAAATGTAAACAAACTTATTTGTCTTAGCGATTGGCTGAACAAGGAGTAGGACTGAGTGGCCTTGTAGGCTCTGAAGTTTTACATTGTTTTGTTTTTGAGTGCAGTTATGCAACAAACAAAATTCTACATTTGTAAGTTGCATTTTCATGACAAAGACATTGCACTACAGTATTTGTATTAGGTGAATTGAAAAATACTATTTCTTTTGTTTATAATTTTTACAGTGCAAATATTTATAATAAAAAAATAATGTACACTTTGATTTCATTTACAACACAGAATACAATATATTTGAAAATGTAGAAAAACATCCAAAATATTTAATAAATTTCAATTGGGATTCTATCGTTTAACAGTGTGATTAAAACTGCAATTCATCACGAGTAATTTTTTTAATCGCGATTTTTTTTTTTAGTTAATCGTGTGAGTTAGCTGCGATTAATCGACAGCCCTAGTAAAAAGCATTTTTCCTACTGCAAACAAGGCCATTTTTGTGCCTCAAATAAGGGGCAGTTAAGAGATGCCATCACTTATTTCTACCCCGCTCCCCTGTTAAGAAGAAAGTAGGCTCAATGGGCCTAGCAGAGCAAGTGGGCTTATTCAAGCTCCACTGTGTGTGGGCCAAACTCAAAGAACACAGAAACCACACTATCATATTTTGACATCCACACAGTCTACTGCGAGTGATATCACATTTTGGTGAGTCACATTGCTGGAGATTATTTTCTGGGTTGAACTTGGAAGAGTATGACCAGAATTTTTCTCCCACAATCTGATTCCTGTCCCTAGCTGACTTTGCTCATTCCAAAAAGAAGCTTAAAGAGGCCACAGAATCCAAAGACATCTCCCTGGCTGGCTGTTCTGAAAAAGCTGCCCAAAGAGACATGTCCCATCAGATTCAAAACATCTCCAAAGACAACCAAGAATGAGGGAACAGGAAAGTGCTCGGTCCCTGTCCCTACCCTCACCCCATAAAAATTAATATATTCAGTTCTTTATTTTTAATAAAACTAGAAGGAAATCAGTCTTGATTCCTTCTTTGCCTGCTGCTTGTACCACATAAGGGTATTACTACTACATTCATGGGCTTGTAGTAATTTGCTACATGGCTTCAGCCGCGGAGAGAGTCAGATGATCAGAGAGGTCATGTATATCTGCTCTCCACCTCCAAGCAGCTCCACAACTCCATTCCAAGCAGTGGGGCATTTTTCCCTCTCTATCTCCAAACCAGAAATGTGACCTCGACAGCTATGTAACCTGTAAGCAGGTCTAGGTCTAAAAGATGGCATTGTGGATACAGAGTGTTATGACAGAGTGAGAGGACAGAATTAAATTATATGGCAAATACTATATCAAGTAGCAGAAAACATTACCAGTTTTCAGTGATTATTTAAGTACTCATTCTCCTCATTCAATTAAAGTCATTGCTATGCTATTTCGTATTACTGAAAAAGGGCCCATTGTTTATATCACTGATATAGAAATGAGACCATTAACAAAATTAAAAAAAATAATGTTATGATGCATGAAATAAAATATTGGCAATAGTAAGTGTGTTTTCAAGATAGGAAATGTGCACGTACGATGTGCACAATACTATATTTTCAGTAGCTTATTAGGAAAAATACTCAAATTCTCACCGATCAGTTATTTGTCATTCATTATAAGGGACTTGGAGTATTTTGGAGCCTTCTTCCTGCCACAAATGCCAAGTGACAGACAGCCTACTTTAAATGAGAAGCTTTCCATGGTGTTAGAGGACCAAAATGCACCTACTTTCGTCTCTTAATATTGTGAGATGGAAAGTAATAAGTAAATGTAATATCTGTAACAAGACATCCAACAAAACATAGCATCAGCCTCACAGCTCCATCAGCATCCACCCATCCATGGACAAGAAAAGGGACAAAAATGCATCTCAGGTCCAAAAACAAGCTGACACAGCTGTACAAAATATTTTAAATTAAAAAAAAAATCCTCTTGGATTCTGAAGGGAGACAGAGCAGCAGAAGTATGCAGGGAGTTACTCAGTGGAATTCAGATACAGTGGCAGCGGATGCAGTTCCATTAGTTTCAATAGGGCGATCACTGTTTTCATCAGATGTGAATATATCCCATAGTGTCCAGAGAAGCTAAACTCATTTCTAAAGGATGAGGCACACCTGAGAACCACAGTTATTTTTTTTTTTAAGTTCCCTTCAGCTTATAGTAGATGGAAATGTCTCAGATAATGTGAGGTCCTCAAGCAGCACTACGGAGGATATTAGGACTACAGAACATCAGTGGTCTATCCCTGCAATATAAGCATAATCCATCATAAGGCCAGTAACTAAGCGTGGAATCTTAAAATCTTTACTTACAGCTTATTTAGACAAAGCTCCTTCTTTACTTTGTTTTCAATTTTTACTTACCCAGTTCCAATATCACCTACATCTGTAGCACCACCATAGATGCCAATGGAATTACAACAGCATGAAACCACTGTATAAGCCAGTGGAATCAGGTCCACTGGCAGTATTTGAAGTCAGTGGGTACTTGCCTGAGTAAGACCCAGGCAAAGTTTTATTAAGGACTTCAGAATTTGGCCCTAAGTGTAGGATCCTGATACTGAGCACCCTCTGCTCCCTTTGAATTCAACAGTTGAAGGGGGACACCGCACTTTGCAAACCTGTCAACATACGTATTTCCTTTTTCCTAGGTCATGGCCAAGAGCCCATGACCCTTTCTTACTTTTGTTTTTTTTCACTAAAGCCCAAAGTTAACTTTGTGCATTTGCTTTGCATTGCTAAGATTTAAAAAAAAATCCACATCTGATTGTTATCACAACTCATTTCTCCACAAAGAGGGATCTCTGTGTATTTATGACCTGAACAAGGGCTACTGCTAAAAACTGTGATACTCTATTATTAAAAAGAACCTGAATGCAACAAAATGTCAAAAACTGTATGAAACTGGTGACAAAGCTTTGCAAGCTATTTGTGAAAGTTGCTGGCAGGCTTGTGGGTGGTGTATAAAAGACTCCCACACTTATGCTCTTGATTAATTAGTGAAAGGAGGGAGAGGTTATACATTTTTAGCAACTGCTGTTTCTTTATAATTAAATTTAATCTGGTATAAATCTCCCTTACAGCATCAGGTCATAAAATGTTCATAAAATGCAATCCTAGCCGTCATCCGGAAATTACAAATTTTTAATTTAGGTGATTAAGTCGTTGTTTTAAAAGGTGTGTGTTGGGGGGGCAGGGCTCTTTAGCTTTAAAGAACTGTAGTCCCATACATTTTAAGTTCACTCCTAACATCATATACTTAAATAATAATATGTAAATAGGCATGACGGTTAAAGAAGGTCTTACAGAGTAAGGATGGTCTAAATGAATATGTAATGTTTAAAATATCAGTCTGCATGCCAGGGAAAAAAGAATGCTCAATTCAATTAAGCTGGTCATTCCCAGCTTCCGTGCAGAAAAGGATTAGCATATACTTTAAGCTGAGGTCACCCAAAGCTTTGTGTGGGTTTTATACAGGTATTCACTTTCACGTCAATAAAATTTACTGGAACAAATGCTGGCTTACATTGTGCGTCGCTACTTATGGAATAAGAGAGCTTCTGAAGAAACTTTTGCTACGATGCCATATAAAAGCTAATGCTAGTCAGTGTATTGACAATTTAAAAATGTTTTCAGAACAAGTGTGGCTCCTTTCAGAAAAGTTTGTAGTGGTGCTGCACATACACAGTTTTGATGGCTTGGCTATGTTAGTTTTACTTCAGCCAATTCCCTATTTCCAAAAGGAAAATAAAAATATATTAAAGAAGAGGCCTCTCAGTTATCACTGTAATAACCAGGTGGAATTTCAGAAGTGAAGTAATTCTGTTTTTAAGATACGGTTAAATACTTTTAAAAATGAAGTTTTACAGTGTATGAAAGTGAGGGACTGACAGCACTATCCTGAGTCTGACACAACTGTCTCAGGCCTGCAGGCTGCTGAGCACTGATGAAAAAGGTGCAGCTGCAATGCACTAGCTCTGAGAATTACATTTTTGCTCAGCATATGGACAGAAGTTTTGCACAGTCCAGAGAAACATGCATAATAGAAATCTAGAGCTACAATAAACTGAGAACCAGTGAGCTAGGAAGCATGCTGAAAGGTACAGGGGAAGAGGCAGAGTGTTGTCAGGGACCAGCAGCTTAAATTCAGTCCTGTGCAAGCAAATGCTAGGAATAGTGGCTATTTGCATTATTGCAAGCTACGCCTGCTGGAGTTATGTTCTACCCAAGTGTTTGCCTCAGGAGGTAGTGAGATGAGACCATCATCAGGCACAGACACAGAAATACTTACAGCAGTTCCCATGAAAATGTGCTGGCTGAAACTGAATGCACTGGGTCTTTGCCCTACTGAATTTAGGTTATGAAGGAGGGGAAAGGGGGTCTTACTTGAACAAAGCCAAAGCGGGAACAGGAAGTAGCTAGACTGGACATGCACTGGGGAAGGGAGAGGTATTTATACTCTGTGCATTCCAGAAGAAGCTCTCTCTCTCTCAGTCTCACACACAATTACTGATACACAGCTCTCACCCACAGCTTCAGAGTAGGACCAGGTTTTATGATCTTCCAGGGGCTTGTACTAGTTCCCTTTTATCTTTCTGGGTTGGGAAGGATTTTTTCCCTCATCACCAGATTGGCAGAGACAGGGTCCAATCACAGGTCAGGGATCCAGTTAGGTAGGTTAGGAGATCAAGGTAAGGTATATCAAAACATCACAACTCACTAGATGGCAGGCATAGCAGGTATCCAGTGCAGGTACTTGTTACAGAGTGCCTCAAACAGGAGTGGGAAGTGGACACAGGGGACGCTTTCCCCCAAGGAAGCTGGGAAAAGGAGGGATTGGGCTCTTAATATCTGGTACAGCTGGGAGACAACTCCTTTCCACTCCCCTTTAACCCTAATACATGGGGAGGGCCGTGAAGTCAAGTAAGAGGCTGGAAAGGAGGACTGATGGCAGTTCCCAAAAAATGTGGAATCAAGTGAAGAAAAGAATTATGACCTGTACTGTCAATTACGATAGGATTTTGTATTGTATACCTTAGAAGAGTGAAACATTTGAATGGCATAAATTTCACCTTATGTTAAATGAATGGGTGAAGATGTGGCTAATTAAATCACATGCATTGAAGCCTGTCTTTCTTCCTGTGTGACTGGGACAACAGTATTCCTCACAGTCATCTGCACAATAACCTATTACCTATACCTGGGGAGGTGTTCTTGCCAGCTAACCAGTGTGCAAAGCTCACTTCCTTCAAATTACTTTACTATGTTGGCTTGGAGTTAAGGTAGGATCAGCAGCCTTTCTGCTGGGTGCACATTGCTATCTTGCTAAATTGTGGATGACAGCTGTGGGAAGAGAAAGCAGGCAGGCACAAATCAAATTTCCTTGCACACTTCTGACAATGCACCTCAATCCTGATCTTCAACATTCCTGACATTCCAGAATTAGACCCCTCCCAAACAAAAATTGCCCAATATGGTAATTCTTGCAATAGTGTTTTATAATTTGGAATGGTGTCCACTATGAACTGCATGAGACCATTAAAGCTTTTGCACTTGTGACCCAATTAGGTCCCACAAAGGGAAAGACTAATGTAACAATCACCTTTTAATTCAATTGGGCTAATAAAGGAGGCAACATTTCCCACTATTTAAAGAAAGACTAGCAGTCAGGAAAACTTAGTTCTATATCTCATTCTGTCACTGAGCTGCTGGCATTTAAGGGATTTCAAGAACTTGACGTTTTTTAAACAAGCTTTTTTTAACAAGGACATTTAAATAGCAGGTTTGATTTTTTTAAACCTTTTTTAAAAATCTTGTTTTCAGTTCTCATGATGTTTACAAGAGTCTATTCGAGAGCAACACCCCTAGACACACTCCAACCTGCACCATCCCTTCCATCTTTGCTACTGTGACTCACACATCCTACTGCAGGGTATGGGGCAAAGAAGTGTGCATGCTTACCTAAGGTCCCCATGTTAGTGCAAGAGACAGGACATACAACTGACCATCAGTAATAGAATGAAATTGACTACAGTGGTAATCTGTCATCTAATGCAAAGTAAACAAACCTAAAAAAGAGAGAGTGTTTTTTTAAACTGTTGAGCCCTTTTAGCTATAGTTATATTAGGTGTCATTTAAAATTATACTCGCTACAAAATTTTCAGATGCTCAGGAGGGTCAGGATTCTCAGAGGAAAAGGAGTTCAGCTAATGTGAGGTCTGATTTTAGATTATATTAATAAATTATCAAGATCATCAAACAGATAAATGCACCAATTACATTAGAGTCTTGGACTCATGCCTCACCCTCAGAAACTGATTGCAATACTTAACGGGGAGCAGCATTTTCATAGCCATTCAACTATGCATTTAAGAGGGGTGAGGGGAAGGAATTTCAACTGCTTTCAACTGATAAGCAGCTTCCTGTCACACAAAGACCACCTGGCAAAGGGTCTCCTGTTTTTTGTCAACAGTTCTCACCTCAGAGCTGACAAACTCCTTACACCACACACATTTCTTGCAGGACATTTATGTATAAGGGATATCCCTGAGGTGTTTACAGAAAGCTTGTAACGTGTCAACACTCATATTTGTTGCAAGATGTATGTATAGGGAATATTTAAGGAACAATGTATTTATATGGAAAGTATGCTTGGAGTAGAAATTTGGAGTAGAAATTAATCACCGAGAGATAACAGGCATCGTGGGATGGACCATGCAAGCAAGAGGGAATTGTCAGCAAAATAACACAAAGCTTAATTGACCAGCCTTGCTCCCTCCCAAAACTAATAATCAAAACTTCTTAGACATGAAAAAGGAACATTACACCATGCCCACATGCTCAGTGTTTAGCTGATCGCCATATTTGGGGTTGGGAAGGAATTTTCCTCCAGGGCAGATTGGCAGAGGCCCTAGGGGTTTTTTGCCTTCCTCTGCAGCATGGGGCACAGGTCACTTGTTGGAGGATTCTCTGCACCTTGAAGTCTTTAAACCACGATTTGAGGACTTCAGTGGCTCAGACATAGGTTAGACGTTTGATACACGAGTGGGTGGGTGAGATTCTGTGGCCTGCGTTGTGCAGGAGGTCAGACTAGACCATCATAATGGTCCCTTCTGACCTTAAAGTCTATGATTCTGTGAACAGAGAGAGCTTCACCCTGGCTCTGAATAGAAACAAAAGACTATTTTCAGTGTAATAGAGTTTAGGGAAAGGCACTCTGGATCCATTCACCAAGGACAGCCCCTGGTACTTATACAACCATTAAGCACTTACAGAATCAGGCAACACATGTGAAGGGGAGGTACTTTCATGAATGGTTTGGATCTCGGTTTTTGAGAAAGCAGACTGCTCTGCATAGACTGAACTTGGCTGGTTGGGAAAGGATGCAAGAATCTATTTTATTAGAGAGTTAAACTAACTATCGATAAGGATAGATATAGCTTCATGTTTTAGAATTTTGTTTTGTATTGTAACCACTTGTTTCCACAACTCACTCATTTCTATTTGAATCTTTATTTTTTCTTAAGTAAACCTATTTTTGCTTTATCACAAGTGCTGTGTGCTTTGCAGGAGTGGTGGTTTAAGGAAAAACTGGTAAATTGGGAAACAATGAACCAATGGGTGCAGAGGATCTGGAATTTTGTTATACCAACATAATAAAAACCAGCAGGATCTTATTAAGAGGGATAAGGCAAAGATGCCACATTGAATATAATAATAAGGCAAAAGATAAAAATAAAAAATGTTGTTTAATCACTTATTCCTATTACTACATATTCCTTACACACACACACACACACATTCATTCACACAATCATTCATTCAGGTTCTGTATAGGTGTTAAGGTTACCAGCCTAGAAATTGCTCATGGAAAGTTACTGGCCAGGTATCTTGGTCATGAGGATGGATCCGAGTCTGTGTCAGATGCACCTGATGCTCCTGGAAGCTGGCAGCAGAACCAGAGACTCAAAGTCCTCAGTTTTTAGAGTCCATTTTATAGGAATTAATTCCTATGTTAGTCTATGGGAACCGTTTCATCCTGCTGTTGTTGGCTCACTCAGCAGATGGCAGATTCCTGGTGGCTTCACGCTGTCTAACGTGGCACATTCCTTCCAGGTGTTTGGGGTGGATCCCAGTTTACCCTCCTGGGGTTGTTTGGTGGTCCACTTGACACATTCTTCGGCCAATGGATCCTTTCTAGGCTGGCACCTCCCTAACCATTCTCGTACATCAAACATTCATCAACATACATTCCATATCTTAACCATATTTTAATTTACTGTCTCCATCACTTTTGGGGTGTATGTTAATTCCTATGAGATTCTTGGCCTTGTAATCACAGAGGGTGGGGGGCTCTGTTTGTTTTCATTGTATCAATTACAGCTTAAGGCTAGAATAGTGTTTACTTCAAGAACAAAGTCAATTAACTTGTTTGTAAGTTAGTGACAACAGCTTTAAAGTATATCAACATTCAGATAATAGAGTATCTTTCACAGGACAGATACAATCAGTGTTTTCTGCAGACAGGAGCCCACAAGCCCCAACAGAAGAACTAAAAGACCTCTGCACTTGGTGAAACTGGGTGGGGTCAGTGTCACTTGGAGGAATCACTGATAGTACCCTCTTTAATATCCCTACAATTTCTATGAGTAGCCAGTACCAGGGGCTGGATAGCACAGGGGATAAAATAAAAAATAAAAAATAAAAAAACAGTGCAATGGGGACACCATAGCCCCTTTCTTTCTGGGCAGAGAAAGATCCGCATACAAAGGGACCCCTCCTTGCACAGATCTGGAAGGAACAATTGGGGCCCAATGCTAATAAATAATTATAATGGAATTAAGTCTCCTTTTCAAAATCTCCATTTCCTGTTATTCAGGCTGTCTGACAAAAAGCAGACCATCAGAATGAGAAAGCAGTAACTTGGGCATTTTGGGGGAGCAGGAGAAGAGGCCATAGGTAGCAAGTTACATGGGCCCGTGGTGCCCCTGCTCCACCAATGTTTGGGCTTAGATTTTCAGAGCTGTCCAGTTCATAGGATGGACCAGGGCAACCACCCCAGGCCCTGTACTTTAGGGGGATGTGGGGTCCAGGGCGGCCTGGGGGGTTAGCGGGGGGCCTGGCACCAGCAGCAGCGAGTGAGCCAGCCCCAGCCTGCCCCGCTATGACTCTGCCCCACCTCTTCCACCCTGCCCCATTACACCCCTTCCCCCCAAGCCCCCACCCCACCTCCTTCCAGGAGCCAGCGAGGAGGGGCAGTCTGGGGCTGGGTTGCTCGCTGCTGCCGGCGCCAGGACGCCCACTAACCCCTCAGACCACCCTGCACACTGCCATCTCCCTGAAGCGTGGGGACCCCCAAAGCGTGGGGCCCTGGGCAGTTGCCCCAGTCCATCCGATGGATGGGACAGCTCTCCTTGGACCTCTTCTGAAAACCACCAAAAATTATAAAACCCGGTGCCCATGGAAGGGGACACAGGAAGGCTGAGAACAGCAATCCTAGAAAAGGCACAGATCTGGTGAGAACACATCTAAAATTATAGAAACATACATAGATGCTGAAACAGTCAATGAAAATTGTGAGGGAAATAAAAATCAGTGCTCACCACATCTTTAAATCTGCACCTCGCCTTTAATCACAGAACTAAAATATTTTAGTGTATTTATAAAAACTTGTCTGGCTACTTTCCAATATAGTCATTACATTAAGTTTAAATTTATGGCAAATATTACCCTTTTGGAAATTTTGAGTAAAGTCATCTCAAACACCTGGAATGAAGAACCTTTTGTCTTTTCAAATATATTGTTCTATTGAAACTCAACTGGGAAAGTAAATGCAGGAGTTATGCCACGTATTCTGGTTTTTTTGGGGATGGTAAAATGACTTGCCTATATTTTAACTCTTGTTGCATGAGTGTATTCCAGATAGGTGTATGTGCATCCAATACTACAGAGGCAGAGAATTTTCTTAATAAGTACCTAACAGGGTGGCGCATGCACCCTGGACATCCTCGTGGCCTCTTATGAGGTTAAGGGCAACTCCTCTCAATTTTTTCAAACTGGAAACTGATAGAAGCTTCGTGTGACTTGGCAAAACTGCCACATGGAAATAAGTGTCTCAGAAATTAAGAACATCAAAACACTCATCGTGATCTAAAGAAGGAATAATCAATGCTAGGAACACCATGTGAACTTTTATGTACTTGATGGACCTGTTGAGATATCAAAGATCCAGAATAAGTCTCAGATTCCCCCCAGGACTTGGGAATCAGAAAATGTCATGAATAATACCCCTTTCCCTGATGTTGAAGGGGAACATCTATCAACCCTAGACTGAGAAGAGTCTGACTTTCTTGAAGGAGCACTGACTGGTAAATTGGGTCCCTGAAAAGGGACGAGGCAGATAGGTGGCAAAAGGGGTTGACAGAAACTGTATAGAACATCACAGCCTCAATGCTTAGGACCCATTTGTCCATCATTATAGATTCCCAAGCAATGAGGAAATGGAACAATCTGTCCCCAGATAGTGAGGGGTGGGGGAAACTACAAAGATTGCTGATCGTATGGCTGGCCTCAAAGCAGAAGTCAAATGGGCTGCTTTTCCTCACAACTGAATGAAGACAAGATGCTTGTGTAATGATGGAGTTAGAGGACTTCATTCTTTGTGATTTATGTTTCCTTTTCCAAAAACCTGGTTGCCTGGAGGGGTAGAAAGGCTGCCTTAATACTGCTATTGACATTGATATTGTTGAGGTCTGTATTGATGCCTCTTTGGGTACTGTAGTATAAAGCCTCTTATCAGCAAACCATTCCTTAAAAGTCTTTGGAAGAATGTAATGACTCAGTTCTATCCGAAAAAGAAATACCAATAATTAGACAGAAGGTCATTGACAGTTTGTGGAATGTCTGTAGCTAAGCCCAAGTTCTGTAACCAGGAAACTCTCCTCATTGTTACTGCTGAGGCCATCACCCTAGAAGGATCAGCCGTATCAAGTATAGACTGGAGTGACATCTTGGCCACTATGTGATCTTCTCTCAGGAAAACCTTAAATTCCTCTTCTGTCAGTTTCTCAGTAAACTTGGACATTACATCCCAGCTAAAGTCATATTTAGCTAACAGTGCCTGCTGATACCCTATATACATCTGGGCAGAAAAGGATGGGAGATTGTCATAAACAGATAGCTAAGGGTTAATGTTTCTTCTACCTGTAAAGGGTTAACAAAGGGAACCAAACACCTGACCAGAGGACCAATCAGGAAACCGGATTTTTCAAAGCTCAGGGAGGGAATTTTTGGGTGTGTGTCTTTTTCTGTCTCTCTGTTTCTGTGCTCTCTCAGCTATGAGAGTGATTTCTATCTCCAGGCTTTTCTAATCTTCTGTTTCCAAGTGTAAGTACAAAAGGTAGAAGACAGTAGGTTTTTATATGTTTTTTTTTTGTATTTACATGTGTTGGTAGTTTGCTGGAATGTCTAAACTGTATATCTTTTTGAAATAAGGCTGTTTATTCATTTTTTTAAGCAATTGACCCCTTATATTGTCAACCTTGATACAGAGAAAATTTTATGTCTTTTCTTTCTTTTTTATATAAAGCTTTCTTTTTAAAACCTGTTTGAGTTTTTCTCTGGTTAAGGCTAAGGAACGAAGGGAGGGGGAAATCTCTTTGTGTTAGATTGACTAGGTTTGAATCTGCATAGCCTCTGGGTGAGGGGGAGAGACACTTAATCTCTCTGGGTTTGTGTTTCAAGGAATTGAAGCAGGGAAATCTCCTAGTGTACCCAGGGCGGGAAAATCTGGGGGAGGTAAAGAGGGGGAAGGGAAGTGGGTTATTTCCCTTTGTTGTGAGACTCAGGGCATCTGAGTCTTGGGGTCCCCCAGGGGAGGTTTGGGGAGACCAGAGGGCGCCAGAGACTGGAAATCTGGCTGGTGGCAGCGCTATCAGATCTAAGCTGGTAATTAAGCTTAGAGGAGTTATGCTAAGCACCCACATTTTGGATGCTAAGGTTCAGAATTGGGATTTATGCTTATGACAGAGATATGTTTTTTCACCAAATAAGTCTCTTGGGTTCTTTTTCTTTGTGAGTTGATTCAAATCTCCCTTAACACAATTTCCCACTGGTAACTGTCACTACTAAAGAGTTAATAGCAGAGAGGGAATAAATTTGAATCCTTGCATAATGACATGATAGCATTTGTCTATGTGCTTAGCTGTGGGGATCAAAGAGGCCAGCATATGCCATAAGGCCTTCACCCATTCCTGAAGAGATTCATTCCTAGTTTGAGCTGCAACCGTACCAGGGCAGAAGTCTGGAGAATGTATAGAAGCTTGTGAGCATTTCCTTGTAGAAGCTCAGCTTACAGGTCCGCAAACGTAGCCAGTCTTCTTAGGAGCTCCTGATGAGACTTAAAACCATTTGGATAGGGAGAAAAAGTGTCCAGGATCATTGAGCCATCAGGCAAGGAGAACACAAGGCTAATAGGAGCAGATGGATCCTCCTGTGGTAAAATTGGTTCCACAGGCAATGTGTTCTCCTACAGCACTGCCTGCTCTGAGGGATCAGAGGAGTCTCAGATCGATGGCAAACCCCTACCCTGGATACCAGATTATGTTCCAAGTCCTTTTCAAAGAACTGTTCTTCCACTTTGAGTGATCCCTGTCAGAGGAAACTGATTCCACACAACCCCCGCACCTGCCCTCTCCCCATGTGGAGAAACTTGAGTCCAGGAGTCTATCTGAGACTACTGCAGCCACACTTAACAGTCTTTGTACAGGAAGCAGGGCATTCTCCAGAGGGCCCCAGGGCTGGGACCAGCCTTGTGGCCTGCTCCATGAGGTGGGGTTTGAAGCACAGGTCTCTCTAAATCTGCATTCTGCTCTTGAATGAGAAGCAGATATTGCACCTCTCTTTAATGTGCCTCTCACTGAGGCTCAAAAGACAGCCCCTTAAAGGTCACTATTTGGGACAGACACCCCACACAATGGGCAGTGCTTAAGGCCTGGAGAGCACTGCATACCAACAGTGCCTAGCATGAAAACTAAAATGATAAAACACACTTTACAAAATAAAATATACTTAGTTAGCAGTTAGTAACTGTTACCTATTTACAAATAGATAGAAAGCTGAACTATCTAACTACGCAAAAGAAAACAAAAGTGAGGTAAACTGCACTAGGAGCTCCAACTCAGGCCATGGGCAAGGAGAAGGAATTGGGGGAGGGTCAGGGCTGCGCCACCCTTATAAAGCCTTGGGAGGGGACACAAGGACATACAGGGTCCAAGCACCACTCCAACAGGTATTGCTGCAGAAAGCTCTTCAGCTCTGGCACATATACACCTGAGAGGAATACACATGTGTAACCATGCAAAAAACCATCCTAGGCATAGATTAGAGTAGTGGGCACAAGCATTATAGAAAAGTCTAAAGCAGACAGATTAGACAAAATACACCATTTCACTCTCTCTCAGAGGGGATCTCAAATTGCAGAAAAATATGAATCCTTTGAAAGTTGTAATATTGAACCAATCTTAATACTGGCAGATGCTGCTGCTACGCAGTTTCCAGAGAGGTTCTGTACATGTCTAATGTAAAATATGCTAATAGAAAAACAAGCAGCTGCAGCCTGTTCATTTAGTGAAAATTAACAGCTTGTATATATTCCTTATATTATTTACCCCATAAATGCCAAAATAACGTAGTCCAGGTAGATTGCAAACAGTGAGATATAAGAGGTTTGTTGAGAGATCTGCCATGTTAGAGCTTTTTATTCTAAAGTCTTTACAGTAGGGTTGTTAGGAATTATGGAGAACTGAGTGGGGGGAAGAGACTCAGTCTTTTTTTTCAATTACCAAAATTAAGAGCAATGCTTAGTATCTTTTCAAATAAGAAAAGAGAGGTTGAGGGAATCTCAAATATGTGGAAGTTCAGATAGACTTTGGCAAAGTTAAGACTAAGCACATAAGAACTTCAAACCCTTAATGTTAGAATGGTTTCAAAATTTGACTCAGCTTAAATGTTACTGGGTTCAAGTTTGTAAGTAGAAACAAGAATGAGGAGAGTATCCAAAAATATTTTGTGGGGCAATGCCCCAGGAACCCCACTGGTAAAACGTCTACTATTTGCAGGACAGTTAGAGCCTCAGTTTTATTTCTGGCATCATGTTTATGCAGTGTCAGCAATATGATAATAGAATGTCTCCTTTGAAGCCACAATCTCAAGTAACTTATAAGAAGTGGATTGAGTTTTGGAAGATATCATGGTATAAAACGCCACTCAGAACCTTAGAGCCCAAAAGATGGAGTACCAGCATGAATTCCTCTAAGCTTAATTACCAGCTTATATCTGATAGGCTGGTTGATGCCAGCTCTGCCCACATATCTACACCAGCGACACCATCACAGGACCTAACCAGATCAGCCATACCATCACCAGTTCATTCACCTGCACGTCCACCAATGTAATATATGCCATCATATGCCAGCAATGCCCCTCTGCTATGTACATCGGCCAAACTGGTACGGAAAAGGATAAACGGACACAAATCAGATATTAGGAATGGCAATATACAAAACCTGTAGGAGAACACTTCAACCTCCCTGCCACACTATAGCAGGTGGCCATCCTGCAGCAAAAAAACTTCAGGACCAGACTTCAAAGAGAAACTCCCTGAGCTTCAGTTCATCTGCCAATTTGACACCATCAGCTCAGGATTAAACAGACTGTGAATGGCTTGCAACTACAAAACCAGTTTCTCCTCCCTTGGTTTTCACACCTCAACTGCTAGAACAGGGCCTCATCCTCCCTGATTGAACTAACCTCATTAACTCTAGCTTGCCTGCATATATATAGCTGCC
The DNA here is from genome assembly GCF_003597395.2 of Chelonoidis abingdonii. Taxonomy (NCBI): domain Eukaryota; kingdom Metazoa; phylum Chordata; order Testudines; family Testudinidae; genus Chelonoidis; species Chelonoidis abingdonii. Next base: position 127,527,794 of record NC_133771.1, read on the forward strand.
CCTGGAAATTTCAACTACATGCATCTGATGAAGTGGGTATTCACCCATGAAAGCTCATGCTCCAAAACGTCTGTTAGTCTATAAGGTGCCACAGGATTCTTTGCTGCTTTTACAGATCCAGGCTAACATGGCTACCCCTCTGATACTTGATTTCCAAAGATGCCAAACAGCACACAGACTCCCTGAAATTTATTGGAGCCGTGGGTGCTCAGTTCTTCTGAAAAAAAAATGAAACCACTTTTATAGCAACCTCAGGTGACAGACTTCAGGCAGTATAAAAAAAGCTCTCACTCCCCAGTGTATAAGCAATAAAACTCCTCAAGCCTCAAACAAAAAGTCCTCTAAGTAATCCCCTTTTTGGAGATATATGTACGTATTCAACCAACATCCTTTCTTTTTCAAGATGCAACCCAAGTCCAATACAAGTGCTCAACATTTTGGGGGGTAAAAGCAGAAGTACACAGTTACCACCTAAATCTCCATTCATGCACAATATTCACTACTTAATTCTTCCTCCTTTTTATATATGGCTGCTGGTGTTAGCAGGCTACCGCCCTAACCTTCCTTCTGAGTGGTAGTAATCTCCTCAGATTCCACCTGCTACTTCCTGGTCTGTCTGGGAACCGACTTCTTAGCACTCTGGTAAACATTTAACAAATTCTTGATTGAAGATGTGAGGCTACAGACACTGGCACTCTGCTGACCAGACAAAGTCACTGTGGGCTAACCAAACCAGCAGATAAATCCAAAGAACTAGTAACAACACATAGTATATTTATTGGCAATTGATCAATCAATACAGAGTCACACGAGAGAGCTGTTTATAGGTAAACAGGCATCTGTCACATGCAACCCGAGCTGGATTTAGGGTCAGGCAACATAGGTGACCACCTGGGGTGCCGGCTTGGGGAGCGCCGGGCTCAGGGTGCTGTTTTTGTTGTTAGCGACAAAAGGAAAAACACAATGTTTGAAGTAAAATGTTTCAGGTATTCCATATGTGGATTCATTTTTCACTAACCTTTTAGAATGGCAAAATTGTAAAATCTCATGGAACCTTCCAGGCTTTCTGAGAACTATATTTTCCTTGACCCTCCTACAGTGTTGTTAGCCATGCCCCTGGGTGTATATAGCGGCCGGGGCATCACCAGTCAGTCAGTGAGATATAAGAACAAAGTGAGAGCCCAGCTGCGATACTGTGAATCTTGCTTTATTGTGTAATTGTAAGCGATCTTTTGAACTAAAGGACTAGGGTTAACATTCCAAGGCTGTCACCTACTGTAACATTATTTAATACTGGGGGTCCACCCAATGTTGGTGCACAGTTCAATTTCTTGATGTTAGTACATTAAAGTTATTCTTAAAATTAAGAATTTTCTATATGCTTAGAGGAAACTTTTTTTATTTGCTTATATATGGCATGAATAAATACAGATTTACAGATCCTAGCATGCAAATGTATTGTCTTATCTGACAAGGATAAATCATGCTTGCATCAAAGTCATGAAATGGGCTACAAATGCAATAAAAAGTGAGGTATTCAGAAGTTTTACAAATGGAGGGGGGAGGCACTGAAGATGCCCCTCGCCTGAGGTGCCATTGATCTAGGGCCAGCCCTGCATGAATCATAAGCCATAAGCAAGATTCTGAGACCTGCGCATTTCAGGTCAGGAGTCCTATCTGCCCATCTACAGACCCACAAAGGTCACACAACAAGCACTGATTGATAGCATATAGGCTGCAGTCACTCTGCTGGTCACCTTCTGTTTGCGCAATTCGTAGCCGGGCCTGACAGATTAACAAGACTAGCTATACAGCCTCTTAATTCCCTATCTGATTCCACACCCTCCAAAATTAACCAGGAGAACTGAGGTATGGTCCTCCACTCTCTCTGCGGTAACTCAGGGCCAGATCCATAAGAGTACTTAGATGCTTAACACACAGACATAGGTGCCCAAGGCCCATTTTTAGTTTCCACTAACAGTCACAAAACCCTTGCTTGGCTGCTGCCTAACCCTGTAGGCAGCAGCCAAGCCAAACCTAACTCACTCGGCACCTACATTTTTGCAGTAAAAGTTCCCTAGGTGCCTAAGTTTCTGCTTCTGAGCATGTACACTGCTGCCTCACTGGAGATGTCTAGACACATATCTCCCACCTAAGCCCAGAGTAATCCACAAAATGGGAGAATACAGGCTTTCATCCACCTGGGCCCAGTCTCATATATGCATTCAGGGATTTCCTACAGGGTCAGGTCCCATTCAAAACTGGGCATGGGGTAAATGAAGGCAGAGGTGCCCACTCTGCAGCCTGATGGTTAGGGCACCCACTTAGAGGGAGACCCAGAGTCCAGTCCTTCTGCTCCAATGACTAAATTATTTATACACCATGGAACAGCTTCAGTAGGAGAGATTCTCATATCAGACTATGCCATGGCCCAGTAGTTAGAGCACTCTGAGAAAGCTGGGAGACCCCTGCTCAAATCCGCTCCCTCTTGTTGCCTAAGAGGGGAATTGAACCCAGAAGGTGACAGATTACTTAGACAAAGGAAATGCGGTAGATCTAATTTACCTCGATTTCAGTAAGGCATTTGACATGGTTCCACATGGGGAACTGTTAGTTAAATCGGAAAAGACGGGGATGAATATGAAAGTTGTAAGGTGGATAAGGAACTGGTTAAAGGGGAGACTCCAGCGGGTCGTACTGAAGGGTGAACTGTCAGGCTGGAAGGAGGTTACTAGTGGAGTCCCTCAAGGATCGGTTTTGGGACCGATCTTATTTAACCTTTTTATTACTGACCTTGGCACAAAGAGCGGGAATGTGCTAATAAAGTTTGCGGATGACACAAAGCTGGGGGGTATTGCTAACACGGAGAAGGACCGGGATACTATTCAGGAAGATCTGGACCACCTTGTAAACTGGAGTAATAGTAATAGGATGAAATATAATAGTGAAAAGTGCAAGGTCATGCACTTAGGGATTAATAATAAGAATTTTAGATATACATTGGGGACGCATCAGTTGGAAGCAACAGAGGAGGAGAAGGACCTTGGGGTATTGGTTGATAGCAGGATGTCTATGAGCCGCCAATGCGATATGGCCGTTAAAAAAGCAAATGCGGTTTTAGGGTGCATCAGGCGAGGTATTTCCAGCAAGGATAAGGAGGTGTTAGTACCGTTATATAAGGCGCTGGTGAGACCCCACCTGGAATATTGTGTGCAGTTCTGGTGTCCCATGTTTAAGAAGGATGAATTCAAACTGGAACAGGTTCAGAGACGGGCTACTAGGATGATCCGAGGAATGGAAAATCTGCCTTATGAAAGGAGACTCAAAGAGCTTGGCTTGTTCAGCCTGGCCAAAAGAAGGCTCCGGGGGGATATGCTTGCTCTATATAAATATATCAGGGGGATTAACGTTAGGGAGGGAGAGGAATTATTTAAGTTTAGTACTAATGTAGGCACGAGGACGAATGGGTACAAACTGGATATTAGGAAGTTTAGACTTGAAATTAGACGAAGGTTTCTAACCATTAGGGGAGTGAAGTTCTGGAACAGCCTTCCGAGGGAAGTAGTGGGGGCAAAAGACTTATCTGGCTTTAAGACTAAGCTTGATAAGTATATGGAGGGGATGTTATGATGGGATAGTTTAATTTGGGCAATTGATCTTGGATTATCGGCAGATAAGTCTGCTCAATGGTCTGTGAGGGGATGTTGGATGGGATGGGAACTGAGTTACTGCAGAGAATTCTTTCTTGGGTGCTGGCTGGTGAGTCTTGCCCACATGCTCAGGGTTTAGCTGATCGCCATATTTGGGGTCGGGAAGGAATTTTCCTCCAGGGCGGATTGGCAGAGGCCCTGGAGGTTTTTCGCCTTCCTCTGCAGCGTGGGGCATGGGTCGCTTGCTGGTGGATTCTCTGCAGCTTGAGGTCTTCAAATCACAATTTTGAGGACTTCAATAACTCAGTCATGGGTTAGGGGTTGTTATAAAAGTGGATGGGTAGGGTTCTGTGGCCTGCCTTGTGCAGGAGGTCAGACTAGATGATCATATTGGTCCCTTCTGACCTACGAGTCTATGAGTCTATGAGTTTCCTATTTGCCAGGCAAGTGCTCTAAACACTGGACCAAAGTTATACATGGGTACACTACCTCCTCTGGCCTTTTTGGGTGGTATGAGGCAAGTGCCTAACTCATTCTCACAAAAAATGACTTAGGTGCCCAGATCCATAAAAGGTGTAAGTGAGTTCTCACTCCAGCCCTGGAAACCTGAGCTGGCAAGCCCTCCTGGTGACTGAATAACAGACACATTCCACCAACGTACCGTCACCAAATATCTTTATTATTATTTCTTCTCTTATGTTCCAGGTACAGCACAATATAGCAGCAGATCAAAGTGTCCTTCCTCCTGCTCTCTGGCTCAGCCTTTTATGCTGCTTGCTTTCTTCTCTGAGCAATCCAGCTGGTAAACTAATAATTGCATCAGAATCCCTACAGGTGCAAGTGATCCCCACTAACCCAACCAGACTAACTCCCTACTACTTTAACTACCCAGTGTCCTGAGTGTGGTATGTGACAAGCATGCAGGCTCCCCAAAGAAGTCTATTTGTAGCTGCTAATAGCACCTAAACCTCCTTACTCCAGTAGAGGGGTTCCAGTTGTGGATTGCTAGCAGAAGTAGGTGCTTCCCAGCAACCCCGACTTAAGCATCTATCTCCATGAGAATGGAGGGGCGTAGCACACTCCCCTCTCAATGGCATCTCCTACGGGCTCACTTAGGCAGGGGGCAACCTAACATGCCGGCTTTTGTGCATCCTTAAGCGCCTATCTCTTAGACTTAGAATTCTGTCAGGCATTTGACCTGGTACTGAATGACATTTTGATTAAAAAAAACTAGAATGACATAAAACTAACATGGCACACATTATGTGGATTAAAAACTGATAGGTTTCAAAATGTGATTGTAAACGAGGAATCATCAAGTGTGTGTGTTTTCAGTCCAATCCTGCAGGGATTGGCACTTGGTCCTATATCATTTAACCTTTTTATCAATGACTTGGAAGTAAACAAAGTCATCACTGATCAAGACTGCAGATGACAAAAATTGGGGTAATGGTAAAGAAGGATGTTGCTATATTGGAGAGGGTTCACCGAAGAGCCACAAGAATGATTAGACTATTGGAAAACATGCCTTAAAGTGACAGACTCAAACAACTCAAAGAGAAGGTTAAGGAGTGACTGGATTATAGTCTATAACAATCTACATGGGGAACAAATATTTAATAATGGGCTCTTCAGTCTAGCAGAGAAGGGTATAACACAATCCAATGGCTGGAAGTTGTAACTAAACAAATTCAGACTGGAAGTAAGGCAAACATTTTTAACTGTGAATGTAATTAGCCATTGGAACAATTTACCATAGGCTGTGGTGAATTCTCTACCACTTGCAATTTTAAAATCAAGATTGTATGTTCTTCTAAAAGATCCACTCGAGGAATTATTTTGGTGAAATTCTATAGCCTGTGTTATACAGGATGATTACAGTGGTCCCCTATGGAATTTTAGGAATCTCTCCCCATTCATTGTATAGGGATCCTAGGTGCCTAACTCAGGGTTTGTGAATCACAGTGTTGTTCCAGTGATATTCTAGGTGCCTAAAAGTCCCTTGTGGATCCAGTTCTCAGCACCTAATGCTCAGAGTCTTGTGGAACTTAGACGTAATATATCCACTGGACTTCCCACAGTGCATAAAATTAAGCACCTGCTCAAGTCTTTGCAAGATCAGAGTGCACGTTTGAAAGTTTTCCATTAATGAACTGAGCAAACAAATAAACAAAAAAAGTGGAAGGATAAATAAAATGTTTACAGATCTTTGAAGCTATAAACAGCAGTTAATATGTTTATATTATTTCTCAATCCATAATTTTTACCTCTTTAAAAACTTGAAATCTCTTGCTTACCCGTATCAGAGTCAGTGTCCCTTCTTTACATGTACTACAACGGACCCGCAGTTTTCCAGGCTTCACAGCTTGGCAGAAACTTTTGCAGAAAACATAAAAACTGTTGTAACTAGCTGCACCTGTTGGAAAGAAAACAAAGAAAACAATTTTGCACTGAAATCAGAACTAGACTGGAGTGTTTTAAAACAAACAAACAAACTGAAAATTAAATTAACAGAATCATAGATTTAAAAGGCCAGAGGAGTCATCTGGGATCATCTACTCTGTCCTCTTGCGTAACACGTCATAAGACTTCCATATATTAATTTCTGCCTCAAGTCCCATAGCTGTGGTTGAGCTAGAGCATATCTTCTTTAAATATAATTTTTAGCCTACTAAAAATCGTAAGTTATTTGCATTCTCCTTCCTAAAGCCACCCTTGTCTGGTCTTTGGGATAGTAGCAAGAGTGTTATTCCTGGTGCCTACCCTTAAAGACCAACCCCATAGTGGTATGGACAACCCCTGCAAGTAAGAAGAGGTGATCTCACAGGCTCTGGGGAGAGGATTGTGATCCAGAAAATGGAACAGGGTGAAGATATTTGTAGTCCTGCTTGTTGGACTTTTATTTAACCCAGTGGGGGAAGGGGAAGGGGAAGGCTTTTGACTTGGCCAGAAGGTGAAACTAAGGCCTTGACTACACTGGCGCTTTACAGCGCTGCAACTTTCTCGCTCAGGGATGTGAAAAAACACACCCCTGAGTGCAGCAAGTTACAGCGCTGCAAAGCACTAGTGTAAACAGTGCCCCAGTGCTGGGAGCATGGCTCCCAGCGCTGCAATCTAATCCCCACGGGGAGGTGGAGTACCTGCAGCGCTAGGAGAGCTCTCTCTCAGTGCTGGCACTGCAACCACACTTGCACTTCAAAGCACTGCCACTCGAGTGCTCCCGCGGCAGCGCTTTGGAGTTTCGAGTGTAGCCAAGCCCTAAGTGTAACCCCTTTGGGGTTTAGAGAGCATGGTCCCTTTACATCTTTTTCCTGGGGGGCGGGGAGTGAGGAAAAAAGGAGGGAAACTGTGGAGGGCAGCTCTGGAACTCAGAGGGAGAGAGAGGCAGCAGCCCACAGGCCCTTGCAAAGAAAGCAGCAGAGAACCTGCCTGAAGCCTGGGAAGGACAGGGCAGCTGATTGCGGACACCCCAGGACAGGAGCCAGGAGGAGCACTGTGCCAGAGAGGAATCGCCCGAGGAGGACAGGCCGGAACTGGACCCAGTATCATGGCTGCCCAGATCTGCGTGGGACTGTGAGTACTGGAGCTTGTGAGTCTGCATTGGGAACGAGGGAGGCTGCTAGATAGTTAAGTGGGGAGGTGGTCGCTCTGCGGGGCTTTGCAGAGATTGGCAGAAGAGGGCACTGGAGGGGTTTGTTGGGGAAAGTTCACTGGCACCGAAGACGATCAGGAGCACCCAAGACTCACCATTGCACTGGAACTTTGCTCAGGACTCCTGAACACTGTGTGCAGACAAATTGCTCGGTGTCAGCCTCTCCAGACTGTGCTCCCACTGGATCCGTGGGGCCTTAGCTTGGATGCAGCACTGTTTTACTGCTCCCTCTATATTTCCCCTTGTTGTTTTTCTCCTCTCATCCCTCTGTAAATAAATACCTCCCTTTGTTATATCCATTGTACTTTTCTTGTGGGTGTGTGTTCACTCTGGGGAGGGTTGGAACAGGTGCCCCTGGGGTGGAAAGGATTTCTGCTGATGCATTCCGGCATGTGCCTTCTCTTGGCCAGAGCTGCCTGCAGAGCAGACTCCATTTTGGCCACCAGGACACTAAAGTTACATAAGTAACCAGTCAGAGGGAGACCACTGACAGCGAAAGGAAAACTGAGTCTGAGGTTACTGATTCAGGGGTTCACAAAGACACTGTCTTCTATTTTTAAAAGCTATAGCACCCAAGCTGTCATTGATGGCACCTCTGCTACCCGAAATGCCCTCTAAGCTGGCTGCCTGCAGCTAAGCAATGTGTGATCCTCAGCCCCTAGGAAGGGTCGCTCAACAGCATTAATGGCAGCATGGTCTAAACATAGGCACAAAGCTGAGAATAAGGAACTACTGCATTTGACTCCTGATTCTGACGCAGCACTTAACCATTCTCCCTTTGTTTCTCTGTCTGCAAAGAGGAGCTGGGTACTGCTTACCTACCTCATATGGGGGTGGAAAATGATTAACTAGAAGAGTTTCAAAGGTACAAAGGGAAGTTAGATATCCAAATCCCATCGACTTTCAGTGAAAACTGAATGCCTGATTCCCCCTGGGCCTTTGAAAATCTCCCCCCTTAATAGTTAGTAATATGTTAATTAATGTATAAATGTTAAAGCTTTGTAGGAGTGTCCCCAATGGTTGAAATCTCCAGAAACATTTACTTCCCAGTTTTTAATTGTTTGTTTGTCAACCCGTGGAACCATTTGCCAGAGAATGTTCTGAAGGCCAAGACTATAACAGGGTTCAAAAAAGAACTAGATAAGTTCATGGAAGATAGGTCCATCAATGACTGTTAGCCAGGATGGGCAGAGACGGTGTCCCTAGTTTCTGTTTGCCAGAAGAGCGGAATGGGCAACAGGGGATGGATCACTTGATGATTATCTGTTCTGTTCATTCCCTCTAGGTCATCTGGCATTGGCCACTGTCAGCAGACACGATACTGGGCTAGATGGACCTTTGGTCTGATCTAGTATGGCCTTACGGTCTTATGATTTTAATTTTACTCACAATAACACATTGAAAACACATTGAAAACATGCTTAAAGTGCCAGGCTACCAAACACGAACTTTTCCATTACCTTAGTGAAGAGGAAATCTTTCAGCATGAGTCACACAATGACATAAAAACTGAAAGATGACAAGTCATGGGTGATTCATCTATTGGATTAATTCATAATATGATAATGGTAAATTTTTGAGAATTAACTTCTTGCCATCAGTCTGATGACCTTCATGCTATTTATTTACCTGCAACTTACAGACTGAATCTTATTTACTAGTACCAGTAGGGTGGAGCAGCCGGAAGAGGAAAGAATTATCTGCTTTGCTTGCTAGCCAAATTAATTCACAAGTATCTATGCTCGTCTCCATTTTTTCTTTCAGTAACATGACATTTGAATAGCTTTGGAACATACACTGAGCTACCTCAGAAAATATTAGGTATAATAATTTAAAATAAACCATATTTACTACATTTTTGCTTGCTCTTCAGAATAATAAAGAGAATGTGTACAGTTATATGTTATTTGAAACCAATTTCACGTTATTGATATTCATGAATTCCCTAAATGCCCTGGTGCAACTAGTTCCCAAACCTTAATTACTCACAGGGCTGTACAAGAAAAAAAGTAAAATCTTCCAAAAGAAAAAGAAATGACTCCAGAGAACACTTACATTATTGAAAGAAGGCATTTTCCAGTGAGCACTTAATAATATTAAAAACCCCCATCTCTGATCAGTGTCCAAACCTGCAGGAACACAAAATGCTCTTCCAGAGGGCAACAGTAATGTCCTTAATATCCTCTTCATTTATATTACCCCCTAAGACTTTTTATTATGCTTCTCTGAGGGAAAATAAATGACTACAGAAGGACACAACAGATAACAGGATTTTCAACGGAATTTAGACTTTGTGAAAGTTGCTCGATATAGTTCTGTAAATTAAATGAAGTCCTCTCCTTATCCTTTCAGCAGGTACAGCACAAGCAGCAACAGTGCATGTCTCTCCACAGTGCTTATCAATGTGCTGTAACTTGCAGGCACTTCTAACCTGGGATGAATTTGAGCTAGGACCAAAGAAATAAAACACTGTGTATTGAAAAAGATTAAAGGCGTTCTGCAAACTGGTCAGTCTTTCCTTTTTGCATCTCCTTAATATGGGATCATCAAGATCGTCAACAAAACAAAAATACAGCACAAATATTTCATGTATCAAGTAGTCACAAACTGCAGTTTGCTGCTTTAGGAGGTCGTCAAGATAATCATGGTCATTAGAGTTGGCTTCCTTTGGCTCCTCACTCTCAGGTGCACAAAGTATAACTTCAGCACAGAGGAAGACTGAGCCCCAGATCTATTTTTGCATCTCCATGTCTCACCTTTTGGCTCTGCTAACAATGCCACTTTGACCCAGTTAATTTGTTTTTCCTGTAAATGACGTCACACCTTCTTCCACATCAGCCATGCTGCTTAGAATGCTCATCCTGAGTGGATCCACAAGGCCATTACCCACTCTCCTTATTCAAATCCATTCTCAAGAGTCATAGCATAAATAGGTCTCATGTGAAATTAACTAAGTCATCAAACACCACACATAATGCTGTACACTAGCCCTCATGGAGGAAAGTAATCTTGTAGTGTCATTGATTCTACTCCCGACTCCATTCCCGCACTCCCAACTGTCTTGTGTCCTGTTTGTTATATCATGTTCAATTTACCTTATAAACTACATGGGGCAGGGATCATATCTTCCATCTGCTCTGTATGCTAGGCACCTCCCAGTTAGACAGAGAGATGTATTATTGATAGTAAACTGCAAAATATTCATAGTGTAACTCGCCATAAATAATCATGACTTACTGTCACAATAAGAACAGAGGGGAATCTTAAAGACCTGGTTTGAGGATTATTGCAGATTTACTATAGGTTAAACCTTGCACAGAGTGCAATGTCTCAACCTGATTTTTACTTCCACTCAGTACAACCAATTTTCTCATTTACGAATAATAAACTTAATTTGAGGGAGGGGATTAACACACAAGAAACATTTAGAACATATCTAGCTGGAGTGGTTACGCAAAAGATCCGTGCAGAGATGCGGAATAACATTTGGATTGTCTTTCCTATAGCAAGGCTGCTGGAGACTGAGACCATTACGGGGAGATGCTCTGATCTTAGGTAAGAGAGTTAAATGGAGACTTTCAGCAACCCAACAACTATTTTAGGCAAATGGATTGATTCCAATCCCACATTCTGGTAGTCAATTTATTAGGCTTGTGCAGTGAGCAACATCACCAGGCATGGGGTCAAGAGGAGTCAGAATTAAAAAGATATAGATGCCTAAAATGAGCATACTGTACATCAAACTACAACAGTTTAGCATTAACCATACTATTCTAGGAAGTGCTAGCATGAATCTTAGCAAACATCTTTGACTCAGAATATATTCCAATAGTTCTCCTTTTCAAGAGGAGAAAGGGGGAAAACAAGAAAGGAATCTGATTTATGCACAACACCAGCTCTGAAGTGGCATTATTAATACAAAATTGTAATTATGGCACTGAGCCAGCAATCACTAAAATTGCTGCAGCATCAAGCTTACAACCTCATCTTCCCTCATTCAATCATGCTCTATAGGTTTTTATGACGTTTTCCATTAATATTTTATAATACTGGCACTCAGCTAGACTGTGCAGATACAGCAATTACCAATTAAAAAACTGAAGTCCCATTTTAAGTGTTAGTTCTGATACTGAAGATGTGCATAACACACAAAAATAAAAAAATTAAAGTTAACCACTAGTTCATTTCATGGTTTTATAGAACTGTAAATTTTTTAAAGAGAAAACTAGTTGTATTTGAGTTTGCAATTCTTGTTTTCAGAGAATGTGCAGTTACAGAAGTTCTTGGTCTATGCTCCATATACATGACTGGTAGGAGTTCCACTGTTATGTCTTTTTGGCTATCACCAATTAGGAAGATGATATGAGTCTGCTCTACAACAGGTGAAATTCCATCATGACTTTTGAAAGGCATTTACTATGAGACCACAGTACCACATTACCTTATCCTTAAAGAAGAACAGTGCAACTTTTAATAGTCACCAGTGCTTGATGCTCATACATTCTACAAGCTTAAGTCACTGTCATTAGGAAAATGACCTTAGAAATGTGATCTCTCAGTGGTTCAAAAGGAGCTTTCATCATGTTACTCAGAACCACACGAATTTCCCCAAACACAGGAGACTTCTTAATGAGGCCCCCCAAAATGACTATGGGATGCAGAAAAACTAGTCTACTTTCATTCACGAAACACTGCATGGCAGCCAAAAGAATCCTTTCCCATATGTGTTGGTATGTTCATCTCACAACCTGCTTCAGTGATGCTAGGATGACTACCCTTTCAGAAGCCACACTGACAGGGAAAAGGAACCCTGACTAGATGTAAAGAGATCCCTTATTTCCTTATGATCTGATGTGGTAAGATAGAATCATAGGGTTGGAAGGGACCTCAGAAGGTCATCTAGTCCAAACCCCTGCTTGAAGCTGGACCAATCCCCAGACAGATTTTTACCCCAGTTCCCTAAATGGCCCCCTCAAGGATTGATCTCACAACCCTGGGTTTAGCAGGCCAATGCTCAAACCACTGAGCTATCCCTCCCCCCAGAGCACCAATTCCATCAGGACTGGAAACCATGTTTGCCTTAGCCAATGGGAGGCCATAAAGTTTATGAAATGCCTCTCTACTTGGCTTAATCAGTGCCTTTGCTAGCATAGTGAATGGGGGAGTAGCCATCCATGAAATTCTATCCTTCCTACTGCCCCAAAGAGAATGAAAGTGTCCATCACCAGTGCAATCTTTATCAGGTGCCTTCAACAGAACACAAGGGTCCTGGTGTTCAGTGGAGTGACAGACAATATGGGATGCTCCCCACACAAGAAAGATCTATCATCCTCTGATCTGGTCACCACTTCTCAATTCTATAACCACATAGCCTGCTCTGATAACATTTCCCTTTCCTGCCAGGCAAAAGGCATCTGGGAATGTCTTGCGAGACATTGCCTAGTCTTGCTGCTGCAGGATTAGGAATCAAGATCCTTTATATCCTTTGTTTATGTAAAACTGGTGGCCTGATTCTTCTTTTAAATCAGGACCACTTTATGAGATATGAGGGCTCTCAAAGTCCACTTCCAACCAGGCCACCTTAGTCCCCAGAATATGTATGTAGCAGGATAACTTTTGGAGACACCAAAAATCTTGATAATGAAGCCCCTCTGCAAGTGCTTCCCCACTCCAGGCAGAATGCATCCATGATTGTACCATTTTGGCTCAGAGGAATATGGAAATGCTCTTCTAACTGCATATTGGTTTTGGACCATTACCAAGCTGGAGCATCGCAGAAGTTGCCTATCACCCAGATACAGTACAAAAATCTCTTTATGGCTTGTGATAATTGATGATGTCACCTTTGGGTGGGACTTGCTAAGGGCATGACCAGGCCACCATAAATACTCTGGTGGTCACCAGGCCAATCAAAACATCCTCTTGGCTAGTTTCACAATATTTTAGATCCTATCATGAGTTAGGAAGGCTTTGAAGTGAAGCATGTCCAATAGGGAATCTCTGTACTCCAATTCACTCTGAGGAGCAAGCTAGTGACTAAAGCCCTTCACTGGTAACATGGAGAAATGGTGGGATTCCTTCAAGTGTGCTGTTCTTGGTCAGCCAGTCACACAAGTAGGAAAAAACATGCACTGCTTCTATTCTTTGTAGAATGGCTAAAAATGTCACAAAACACATATGGTACTGACACAAGCTTAAACAACAACACTGGTACGGTTCTGCTGTCAGAAACCCGAGATGCATCTAGTGGCTGAGCAAGTATGTCTAACCGTATATAGGCATCTGTAAAGTCCAGAATACATAGCTAGGAACAGTAAAACAATGCAAGAGGCAAAAGAAGCAGGATTTGTAGCAAGGATAACTGAGTCCATCCAAACTAAGGTGCTAAGAGGTAGCAAGTCTAAAAGGGTCCCTGAAGCATAGAGCAGAGAATTAAACTAGTTTTTAGCATTTTTTAAATTCAAACTATGAACAAGAATTTTAGCAAAAAGAGCGGTAAATCATAGAGAAACCAATTAAGTGTCCCAAGAGCTGTTGGGGATATTATGAGTTTCCAGTGTTCCCAGCAGAGGCAGGCACACTAATGCTGGTGGCTTAAAGACTTAACTTTGGACATGGGATAAGCCTTGCCCTTGAATGTGGGCCTGTGGCAGTTCCAACTTATAGACAATAAAAAGATAGTTTCAACTGTTTTATTTTCTTCATATTCTTTTGAGCATTAGAGAATACAGCATGAAAGAAAGATTAGGATATCTTATATTGTCTTATAATTAACAACGTCGTCACAACTCTGTTTTCATACTCGTAATCAAAAACTGTTCTGATTTCCTCAGTTAGAGGAAATAGTTAAAAATCAGTCATCACTGCGGTTAACAATCCAATTTGAGAATTTATCTTCCCTATATTTTCAGCAACGGATGATAGGTCAAGAATTATTACATTAATAAACATAACTGTTCCCCAGTATAGACTACAAAAGCCCACTGCAATGCACAGAGGGGGAGGTACAATCTTTAATATCCCCTTAAATAAATGAGACATGATTTGTAATTAGAACCACAGTGAATACTTACATATGCAACATGGTGTCATGGTGCTGATAAAGACAAAAAATTGGCAATCTTCATTTCAATGAAGCTTTCAATTGCCTGGAAAAGCTTGATGTAGTCTTTTGTGATTATATTAGATGCGTAGGTGTGAGGAGAAAAGAATGGAACTGAAGCAAGAGGGGATATGAGGTGGCACAGAAGCCTCCGAGTTACACGAATCTGAACTCACTAACAAGTGTCCAAAATGTCTGTTAGTCTAGAAGGTGCCACAGGATTCTTTGCTGCTTTTACAGATCCAGACTAACATAGCTACCCCTCTGATACTAACAAGTGGGCTCCCTCCTGTATGTTCCTTTTTCTGTCACAGCGGCAATATAGTTAATATAAGCAACTACCTTGGAAAGAATACTAATAATAGTGCAAGTTTGAATATCTCCGTATAACTTCACAATTACCTTATACCCTTACTGAAAGTCATAGACTTTACTTCACAGTACTCTGAAATCAATGGGAGGCTTTTCATTGATGTCAGTAAGCATTTGGCCCCATATATTGAAAGATGACTGTTAGTACCTTGAATTATATGGATGACAGTTGTAAGCTATTTGCAGTGGTTACCATTAAAATATTTCCAAGTCGCTCTGGAAGTAATCAACCTCATCCTGTTCCTTTCTAGTGATATTCTCCATGCCAGATTTTTCCTGGTCAAAGCTCAGAACTGGCCATGAAGAAACAGTAAGAAATGGCTGAACTAGCCACATTGCAAGTATTATAGGGATAGAGTTACACTCCTTTGCTATTTGGCTTCAGAGAAGTATCCAGAAAATGTATCCAAAAGTTGAATATCGGAATTTTGGCCAGAATCCTTTTAATACCAGTTGGAGGTGGGATTTCTCCCATTTGAAATTAACAAATGGTCCCAGATAGGGATGCTTTTTTTCACCTTCACAGCCAGATCATTCATTACATTTACCTCTCTATTACTTCTGATAACTTTTATACAATCTGAGTATAACAGGGTCTCCCCAAGCCCAGCATCAGACCTTTCCTCAACCTCATTTTCCCCACTCTCAAGGAGGGGGGCAATTCACACACCAACGAAGGGGGATCAATTCATCAGCCATGTCAATGAAGCTCCCATCATACTGTCAATATTTCACTCCCTTTTCTGATGAATGTTTTCATTGTTCAAACACAAATACACTTCAACATCCATATAGACAGGTAAACGAGGTTTTTCCACCTACCAACACCCCAGACGAGGCCTCTGCCACTGCCTACACAGCTGGGTATCCCCAGTCAGATTTTTAATCTAGACAGGTATACCAAGCCCCTTTCCATATTCTTTCCCTAACCCCAGGTCTTCTACAGGAACCTTTCTAGATCTCTGACAAACGATTGAGCTGCTTGTTGGTCTTCTAAGCTCACCATCTGCAAGGCAGCTGATTAGTCACAGGTGGAGCTAAAATCAACTCCCTTAAAGGGCCATCCCATCCTGTGACAGTAAATTTTAAACATATTTGCATAAAAAAGATGTGCCGACTTTGTGCATCCCCTGTGCAGCCACTACTGGTTTAACCCTCACAAGTAGGTAGTTAGAACCTAAGACCCTGATCCTAAAATTCTTGGCTTACTGTAGGGGTGATGGGCAGAAGGGTTTTAATATACACCTAAATCAAAAGCACAAGTATTTTCTTAGAAACTTTCCTATAATTCAGGGGTCGGCAACCTTTCAGAAGTGGTGTGCTGAGTCTTCATTTATTCACTCTAATTTAAGGTTTCGCATGCCAGTAATACATTTTAAAGTTTTTAGAAGGTCTCTTTCTATAAGTCTATAATATATAACTAAACTATTGTTGTATGTAAAGTAAATAAGGATTTTAAAATATTTAAGGAGCTTCATTCAAATTTAAATTAAAATGCAGATCTCCCTGGATGGTGGCCAGGATCAAGGCAGTGTGAGTGCCACTGAAAATCAGCTCGCGTGCCACCTTCATCACATGTGCCATAGGTTGCCTACCCCTGCTATAATTCATGTAATAGCCTTCTTTAGCAGCCAGACTTTTGATAAAAGCAGGTTTAAAACCAATACGCTAGTCCTTTGATAAAAGCTGGACTAAACTCAGTAGATTTGTGGAAATGTAACATTTACTTTCATAAAAATGGTTTTGGAAGCTCCTGTTGTTTTGCTTAATAAAAATAATAAAAAGTGACAAGCTATCTGTTTTTTTTCCCTTTCCTCTTCAGTTTCCCTGACTGTTCAGTGCTGGCTTTATTTCATTTCTAAAATTGAATGGCATACTGCACAATCTTGCCAGATAGAACTCTGTGTAGCTGCTGTGCTTTGGTCTTCCCAGTGAGGATTTGTATCTAGAATGGGAGGAAAAAAAACACATACACTCAAGGTGTACAAATTTAAAACTAAAAAATACAGTGCGAGATGAAAATCTATTTTCCCTGCTGTACAGGGAAGGTCATTTTAAGGTAGGAGCAAGCAAAGCCATGTACTGCAAGAACAAATTTGTAATGTACAGTCTCACTAAAAATGTTCGGTGGTGTCTTGATTGAGTTCATTTAATTATAGAACCTTCACCAGCCAAAAATACTAATGCAGACATGAATGCAAGAGGCTGCTTATTTATGTTCTTTGCCTGGAATTCTCTCCTCATCCCAGTGAAACACCAGCTCTTTTTTCCAATTCCTCTTCAAAGCTGACTTTCTCATACACTGTTCATCAACAAAAATACTGTCACTGGCCTCTCCCTTTACTATTTCATACACAAATGCAGAGAGAAAGATGCTCTAAACAGAATCCTCCTCTGTATATTCCATTGGGTTTTGTATTGTCTTTCTACTTAAACTGTAAATTGAGTATCTTCCTAAGGAGATTAAGAGAATCATCTTTTTTTCCTGTCCTAGTCAGCATTAACCATACCGTTTGTGCTTCACATATAATACAGGTCAATTATTCTGATGTGCATGTCTGGTTATTCAGGAAACATTAGTCATAATGGCTATCAGCCAGATCCTGAAGTCCCTTCTTGGTCAAACTACCACTTAAATGCATATGATTTATTGAGTAAAATCTAAGTAAGGTCTTTAGGACCTGACCTACTATTTTTATTTGAACTTCCTCTCATAGGTTATATTACTAATCCATTTCCACTTGAACCTGCTTTATATGTGGGGGACACAGCTGTGTGAAATTCTTGCAACAATCTGAAATCCACATAAAAGTAATCTGGCTTCAAGTTTCATTACACCCACTTTCAGACCAACTTCATGGGAAGTTTCTAAGGTTCACAGACACCTAGGGCCATTTCAGAGATAGTCAAAATCATGCAAATATACTCTGAAGTAAAATGAGTTTTGCTTTCACATGTGGGTTAATTCAACACAAAACTCAAGGCAAAGAATGTATGGTGCAAATTCTGCGTCCTCCTCTGCCGCCCCCATACTAGACTCCACATCCCCCTATTCCCTCACACTTTCCTGTCTAGTTTCCAGAGCCAGCTCCAGGCACCAGTGCAGCAAGCATGTGCCAGGGGTGGCAAGCCATGCGGGGCGGCCTGCCGGTCGCTGTGAGGGTGGCAGGCTGGTGGCTTTTGGTGGTGCACTTGCGGGAGGCACGCCTGCGGGAGGCTTTGGCAGCAATTCAGTGGCGGGGACACTGATGGTGTGGCACTGGCGGACCTCCCGCAGGCATGCCGCCAAATTCACGTGACCAGCGGACCTCCCGCAGGCATGCCTCCAAAAGCCGCCTGCCTGCCAGCCATGTTTGGGGCAGCAAAAAACATAGAGCCACCCTTACTAGTTTCCAAGCCACGTAGCCCAGTAGTGGCCATCTCCCCTCTGGGCATTGTGGTTCAGTCCCACGGAGAACAATAAAAGATGGTAGCAATTGTTTGGAAAGGCAAAAATTCATTATGGAACTTTGAAACACTTAAAAAAAAAAGAAAGAAAAAAATCAGAGTGCTCATGAAAATAACATGAGTTGACAACTCTGCAAATGATACACAGGACCCAACTAGCAAAATCTGGAACTTCAGCAAGAGGCATCCAGGTGCCCTGAAGCCTGCACCGCACAGCACATACTGTCATGACTGAGATGTGGGCTGTCAGACCTAGTGGTCAGAGCAGGAGTCAGTCCAAGTCAGATAACAGGAGGTCAGCGTCCAAAACAGGCCAGTGGCCAGACTAAGAATCAGGCATCAGAAGGCAGGCAGGGTCAGGTGACCGAGAGGTCAGAGTCCAAGACAGGCCAGAAAGCACCCCAAGAGTCAGGTGCCAGGAGGCAGGCAGGGTCAGGTTATAGACATCAATCTAATACCAAATTCAAGGACAAACTATTGTCAGAAACTGATTCTAGGGCTTATCACAAGCAGGTACCAGCCAATCCATGGGCTGTGAGGGACCACCACTCAGATCTTGGTGGGTGGTATCTCCTGCACAGCCCAGACTCACAGGGTCCAGAAGGCTAAGTTCAAGTCTTCTGTGACAATGCGGTGGTATCAGTAGCACAACACCTCTATGGTCCCAGGTTCTACCTCTCCAGGTTCTAATGTGTCCACAAGGTCAATGCTGCATCCCACAATAAATGTACTTATCTACTCCGTCAGCGGTCTTCCATGTGAAAGTCAAATGGTATCTGCTTCTTAAAGTAACATTGTACAATACATGATTTTCAGAGCCATCTTTTCAAAACTAATCTGCATTTGAATGCACAGAATGAGCATCGGTGCTTGCAAATGGAAACTTGCATTTACCCATTTTACACATACAAATATATGTTAGTTCACATAAGTGCAGGTTGGGTGATCTCCCAAAGAATGCACATACAATTTATGGAGCCAGTTTTTGAACAGATGGATCTGAACTTTCAAGTTTTACTTTGTAACTAATATGAATCTCTATTTCATCCTGACAGACCCAGAGTTAGTGTCCAAACTCACCTACTCCTTAGCCTTTGGCTTTATTGGTAACTCAGAAAATAACAACATAAGCTTCAATGTAAGCTTCCTCTGTTCTTAGAGGTTCCCTCCGTGACCCCTTTTAGCCCCCC
The DNA here is from genome assembly GCF_003597395.2 of Chelonoidis abingdonii. Lineage (NCBI taxonomy): Eukaryota > Metazoa > Chordata > Testudines > Testudinidae > Chelonoidis > Chelonoidis abingdonii. Next base: position 127,547,207 of record NC_133771.1, read on the forward strand.
AGATTCTTGAAAAGCAATACAGCAGCCTCACTCCATTAATATCCTGTTGGTGCTAACTGGACTTGACTAACAGCATGACTACAGTAATTACCCTATATCTTATTACCTGTTTTTGGCAACTGTGAGCCGTACCTTGGGTGACTCAACAGAAGGGCCCTGGTGGTCCTATTGATACCTTAGAGTCTGTCACATAATAGTTTTTCTTTTAAAATATTTAATTTCTTGTACATACAACATAAATTTTGGGGTGTGTGTGACACAGAGAAAGAAGAAGAACTATCCAACCTAATTCTTGAAAGTTCACTGGTAAATCATTTTGCCCAGCTAATTTGTGTATTTGGATGTATACTTATGTGTGGGTAAAAATAAGTGACACAGAGCTGATACTACAGTAACACTGCTGGTCTACTGTTCTTCCTGTGATTCTGCATAGTCATAAGTCCATTCGTCATACCAAATCCTGCCCTCAGGTTCACCCCTCCCTTGTGCTGCTATAGAAGGAACTCCAGTAGAACACTGGTCCATGCTGTGGAATACTCCTGCACCAAGCCCTATCCCTGCAGAATATGTTAAAGTCTTGTGTACTTACCCTATTGCACAGTCAGAGTTTGCCCACAGGTCTTTACGAAACAAAATGATCTTCAGTTCCCCCCCAACCTCTCAAATTTTTTTCAAATATTTTCTGTTTCCTTCTGCAAATATCCTAAGATATTGTGGATTGCTAGCGGATACATTAGTGAATAATGAAAACAAGCATATGCAGAATTTTTCTCAGTGGAAAACCTTGCTGGAAAATAAAAGCTTCATTGAATTCTCTTGTCTGTTTTGAAGTTTTATGTTGCTGTCTTAAACTTTGCAAAGCGATTATGCTGCGCACTTACATCCTCATTTTCTGAAAAACATTTCACCCAAGATAATTTTTTTAAATATTAACTGTCTTTTTGTCAATTACATAGTGATCATACTGTACATTCTAAATTGCATGTTGTTTAAGAAGTGCTCTTTCATTTCCTGTGTTTCTGTTAATGCTTTTCAACTTTTTTATTTGTTCAGATCTGATGGGCTCATCAGCATTTGAGAGTGGACACAGAGTGTCTAGTTTTGTTTTTTTGTTTCTTTGTTTTACTTCTCTAAAACTTTATTATAAGCAAATGCTCTTTGATGCCTCTTTTAATATTCATTTAGATCCCAACTCCTGGTGGAAGGAAATATTCACGTTTAGAACAAAATAATTAATACCCTTCTGGAGCTGTGACCAATGGTGAGTACAGTGAAACAAAAAAAGTCTTTTCAAAACAAGTTTTTATTTTATCTGAACAGTAAAAACACGGCATAAAAAGAGAAAAGAGTTTTTAACAAAATAAGAGATCTATACACAGATCTGTTTTACCTAAGGTTTAGGTAGAAATATCTTACTCCCAACACCCCAATCTCTGATGACTGGGGGATTCAGTCTGCTCCTTGGCAGTCTGTGTCACCCTCTCCTGTCCTTCAAGGTCAGTCTTTTTCTTCATCCAAAGTTCTTTGTTGTAGTTTTTCCTGCTGGATCTCCACTGTGGTTATAAGCTGGGATGCCTCCATGCCAAGCAAAATCAAACTGTTGAGCTCAGCATGCTCAGAGGTAAAACTTCAAAGGGAATGATCCCTACATTATCTTTTAAGTATCAGTAAATGGGAGGGTATTTGAAGCTACTGTCACCTTTCCTGCATACTTGGAAAAAACCTATGCTTGAATTAACCCCTTGTAGTCACATAGCAAACAGCGCAATAACAGTCAGTCAGACAGATGGAATATATAATATTCATTAAATATAACAGGCATTCCCATGCCAGCCATGTCCTTCACATGGCATATCAAAATTTCAGGAGGGTTAATTTTTGTAGAGATAGGTGGAGAAGTGTTGAAAAATCAGACTCATAATGGAAAGCTAACATCAACTTTAACTATGGAGCAGCTATTGCTGCTCCAAAACACTAATTGTACATAGGGATCTCTAATGTTACCTAACACATGCTGTGCCATGTTCAGGGGAGGACTGTATGAAAGATTACCCAGCCAGAAAACTACTGTCCATTCAGTGTACCTCATTTTCAACTTCTTCAGAGAACCTGAAGCACAGCAAATCTATAATCACAACAGCACCCCTCATAATACAGAAAATGAATCAGACAGCAACACTGCAGTCTGCTGCTTTTGAATGAGAGAACATAGGAAGAGAAATACTATCAAAGGGATGTTTTGCACAACCTGTAAAGTTAAGTGCTGGAGATGAGAACTAAAAACACTATCAAAGTGGTATAAAAATACCGGAAAAAATTAACAATGAAAAAATCACTTAGGGTTTAACTGAAGAAAGTCATAAAATACAGGAAAGATGATTAGGAAAGAGGATATTCTCCCTGACTGGATGTACATAGCTGAGCTTCCAAATTATATCAAAGATGAGCTAGGAAAAGATAAGGGCTGGACCAGCGTAACGTACAACAGAGAACAGACCAAATTATAAGGCAACTTCCAGTAATGGTGCCCTATTGTATGGATAGAAAAGTGTAAGACAGTGTTTGCTATTTTACAAAGACCTGTGTTTCAGACTAGCTGATCATAATCCACACTTTGGGCAGAAGCAGCCATCAGCAATGATGCCAGCAACACATTCACTTCCCTTTTGTGAGCTCTGAATTAAATTTTATACCATTATTTTAATCAAAGAGAACGGCCTGTGAGCAATACAGAAATGATTTATCTTAATAATCAATCTAACTCATAAATATGCATATATTCAGTAGCAATTCTTACAAATTTTTGATGAGGATTACACTAATGAAGCCTCATATACGAAAAGGAATGCGTTCTAGTTGCAAAGTAGTGAAAAGACATAGCTTTCTATAGGAAGGAGGTGGTCAGAGGTAATGGCAAGGTGCTTAAAGATGCAATAGGATCATTTTACCTCAGCAAAATGAAAACAGTTTGATTAACAAGTCAAGTACTGTACATCAATAATGTGCAGAACACAAACCCATTGAACAATGCAGCCTAATGAGATTTTTTCATTTGTGAGAGGCCGCATAGTGAGTTAGAAATGAGTACTTCAGCACAATTATTGCAACTAAGATCACCAAAAAGTAACAATTTCAATTAAAGTTTCCTCCTACTAGAATTCAGTCACATTTCAAAATTCAGTGCATGTAAAGAACTTTGAACCATTTGCCTGTAATATTTTCTTATGAAAATTATTAGTGATAAAGAGTAGGAAATTCACAGTACACCGAAACATCTCAAAGCAATCTAAGGACCAAATTTCCAAAAAGGTCTAAGATATTGAGTATGTAATTTTGTTTACTCAAGTGTGTTTGTTTATTAATTGCATTTGCACACAGAGGTAGTATGATATCTCACTAAGTAATTTGCATGTGTAAATTCAGTTTATGTGTACAAATCAGATATTTTCAAAGACAAAAAACTTAGATGTTAAAATTACATTTGCAAATGTTTACACATTCAAAATTGCAGGTCAAATATTAAAGTGTGATTTCACTGAAACTACTACAGCTACCGAAACACACCTAATGAGTGGCTCTGCCAAGAGACTGGGTGAGTTTTATTTTTTGAGAATGTAATGCAAACTAGAACTTAGTTAGACTAGGGCTTCCCTTCTTCTCCAATGACTGCTCTTTGATTAAAGATAGCATCCAACAGATAAGGGAAGAACAAAGGTATATACATTTATTTTCAGCTCTGACAATATCCTACACTAAATATTTACAGACATAAAACTATTAAAAAGTGATAAACCAGGCTTTCAAATATAATAATTGAATAACATAAATAAAGAGAACAATAATTAAAAACAAAAACTGTCTGATCAGTCTTAAATAAATAATTATTTCTTTAACTAGACTTCAATGGAATCAGATTCATACTAGGAGCTAGTAGTTAGATATTTGTGTAGCCTACACAGCCACGACATGCAGGGCAGAGACCGTCCTTTTGTTCTATGTTTGCACAGAACCTAGCATAATGGGGTTCTGATCCATGAATAGGACTCCTATGTGGTATGATAGCCCAAATAAATAATAATAATAATAATTAAGAAGAAGTTAGGACACCTGTATCTTCTATCCTTAGATCCAGCTATTTTGCTGTTGTCCTATTTGCCAGGGTAGATTTCATCTCAAGATTCCATTAGCCTTTGCCCCCTCCTCAAGCTGATTCCAACATCACATTACTTTTCCATTTGAAAATCCCAACCCAGAAAACATTTCTTTCCTGAACAGGACCGTGTACACAACCAAACATTCCACGGTACTTTCTGCAGTTAACCTCAGAGGGTGTGTCTACACTACAATTAAACTCCCAAGGCTGGCCCTTGCAGGGTCCCAGAGCCAGGCTCCAGCCCAACACCGAATGTCTACACAGCAACTTTACAGCCTTGCAGTCCCAGTCACATGAGCCTGAGTCAGCTGACACAGGTCAGCCACGGATGTTTCATTACAGTGTAGACATACCCAGAGTCAAAGGCCACTTTAAAAGCTTGACACAAGGTGCTTGTCTATACTACCGTTTAAGTCTATATAAGTTAAGTCACCCAGGGGTGTGAAAAAGCCACTACCTGAGCGATTAATTTACATCGATTTAGAGAGGTGTCTACACCATACTGTGCTGGCAGCAGACGTTCTCAGCTGACATAGCTTCCACCTATCATTGAGGTGGAGTGATTTTGCCGATGGGAGAGCGCTCTCCCATCAGCATAGCACCTCTTCACCAGATGCGCTACAGCGGCGCAGCTGCATCGGTAGCGTAGACTAGCCCTAAGTATCATTCAAGAATCAATTAGATAGATATAATAGCCTACAATTAAAGTTGTTACAGCACATCCATTATAAAGCCCACATTATTCAGGGCTTTAAAATTATGCCATAAATAGTTTTCTGGGACGAAACTTTAATCAGATTCATACAATCATAGAATATCAGGGTTGGAAGGGACCTCATGAGGTCATCTAGTCCAACCCACTGCTCAAAGCAGGACTAATCCCCAACTAAATCATTCCAGCCAGGGCTTTGTCAAGCCTGACCTTAAAAACCTGTAAAGAAGGAGATTCCACCACCTCCCTAGGTAGCCCATTCCAATACTTCAGCAACCTCTTAGTGAAAAAGTTTTTCCTAATATCCAACCTAAACCTCCCCCACTACAACTTGAGACCATTACTCCCTGTTCTGTCATCTGCTACCACTGAGAACAGTCTAGATCCATCTTCTTTGGAACCCCCTTTCAGGTAGTTGAAAGAAGCTATCAAATTCCCCCTCATTCTTCTCTTCTGCAGACTAAATAATCCCAGTTTCCTCAGCCTCTCCTCACAAATCACGTGCTCCAGCCCCCTAATCATTTGCCCTCTGCTGGACTCTTTCCAGTTTTTCCACACCCTTCTTGTAGTGTGGGGCCCAAAACTGGACAAAATACTCCATATGAGGCCTCACCAATGCTGAATAGAGGGGAATGATCATGTCCTTTGATTTGCTGGCAATGCTCCTACTAATGCAGCCCAATATGCCGTTAGCCTTCTTGGCAACAAGGGCACACTGTTGACTCATATCCAGCTTCTCATCCCTAGGTCCTTCTCTGCAGAACTGCTGCCTAGCCACTTTGTCCCTAGTCTGGAGCAGTGCATGGGATTCTTCTGTCCTAAGTGCAGGACTCTTTTGGCCCAATCCTCTGATTTGTCTAGGTCCCTCTGTAGCCCATCCCTACCCTCTAGCCTATCTACCACTCCTCCCAGTTTAGTATCATCTGCAAACTTGCTGAGGGTGCAGTCCACGCTATCCTCCAGATCATTAATGAAGATATTGAACAAAACCAGCCCCAGGACCGACACTTGGGGCATTCCGCTTGATACCTGCTGCCAACTAGACATGGAGCCATTGATCACTACCCGTTGAGCCCGACGATCTAGCCAGCTTCCTATCCACCATATAGTCCATTCATCTAGACCATACTTTAACTTGCTGGAAAGAATACTGTGGGACACAGTATCAAAAGCTTTGCTAAAGTCAAGGAATAACACGTCCACTGCTTTCCCCTCATCCATAGAGCCAGTTATCTCACCATAGAAGGCAATTAGGTTACTCAGTCATGACTTGCCCTTGCTGAATTCACACTGACTGTTCCTGATCACTTTCCTTTCCTCTATGTGCTTCAAAATTGAAGATTAACAAAACAAAGAAACAAAACACCACATTCAGCCACATTTATTTTTTAAAATATCTTACAATTCACATATACTTATTTCTATGTAAAAAACTTCTGACTGCATATAACAATGCAGATTTTTGAGAAATCTTCATTTTTGTACCTATCCTATAACATTTTATAGATTTATAAACCAATAAAATGAAGGGTTCCAGGATCTTATTAAGACCTTGTAAAGTACACTATGTCAGGACTTTGTGATAGAAACCCCACAGCCAATGACAGTCAATATGCAAGGAAAGACAGATGTTTGGGATCCACACAGCAAATTAAAATAATTTTTTTTAAAAAAAAATGCCTAAAACAACCCCTATTAACTCAACAGATTCTTCCCACAAAATGTTATAAGGGAAACAGAATAAATGTCACAAAATCTAATGCAGCTCTGACAGAAATCTGCAGCATTAAATTTGAGATTAAAAGTATAAATTATTCACAGAAATCTGTAACACTTTCTCATAAGGGTCAGTAATAAATACTTTATAGAACATAAAAATCAGAGACATGTTTATAAATTTATAAATATGTTATAGATGGTGTTATAAACTCTTAATAAACTATAACAGACAGTATTAACTATTTATGACAACTGTCATAAAGAAGGACAGGTGCACATCTTCACTGTAATATTTGAGATACATTCTGTATATATCTATACTGAGATATAGATATGAATATGGGATGACTTATACCTGACAAAACCATGACAGCCTGAGAAATAAAAATCAGGGGGTCTAAGAAGGTATTTCTGGGGGCTAAGGATGTATATTTGTACTTATAGTAGTCAAAAAGAAAGACACCAACATTTCCCATTTATTCATTGGTTAGATAAAACAGAGACAAATTGAGCATACAGGGAAGTTTTGCAAGGGAGTATAGAGAGGGAGTGCAAGAAGCAGATACATTTAACAAACATACTTTAAACTTAGGCCAATAACCCGTGAAATCTGGTCTCTCTGTGAAATCTGGTCTTTTGTGTACTTTTACCCTATACTTTGTGTACTTTTACCCTATACTATACAGATTTCATGGAGCAGATAAGCATTTCACAAACTGGGCATTCTGACCCAAAAGGGAGTTGTAGGGTGTTTGCATGATTATTGTAGGGGGGTTGTGGTATTGCCAACCTAACTTCTGTGCTGCCTTCAGAGCTGGGGAGCTGGAGAGTGGCAGCTGCTGGCTAAGCGCTCAGCCCTGAAGAGAGAGCTCTGCCGCAGCAGTGCAGAAGTAAGGGAGGGCAATACCATACCATTTCATGCCCCCCCTTACTTCTACGCTGCTGCCTTCAGAGCTGGGTGGCCAGAGAGTGGCAGCTGGTGGTCAAGGCCCCAGCTCTGAAGACAGCAGCGCAGATGTAATGATAGCAATACCTTATAATGCCATCCTTACATCTTCACTGCTTCTGGCACTGGCACTGCCTTCAGAGCTGGTCTTCTGGCCAGCAGCTGCCGCTCTCCAGCTGCTCAGCTCAGAAGGCAGAACCACTGCCAGCAGCAGCGCAGAAGTAAGGATGGCAATTCTGCAACTTCCCTACAATAATCTTGCAACTCCCTCACAATCCCCTTTTGGTTCAGAATCTGTATATATCTACATATGTATACAACCCCTACAGTTACAACAGCATGAAATATCAGATTTAAATATCTGAAATCATGAAATTTATGATTTTAAAAATCCTATGACCGTGAAATTGACCAAAATGGACCATGAATTTGGTAGGGCCCTATTTATGATTACATACCTTCTGGGCAGGTGGTGTATGTGTGCATTCAGTGAAAGCATCTCATGATCCCCAGAAACCAAGTACGGGCTCTGGAGACCAGAGTGGCTGAACAGGAGGAGCGAAGGGAGACAGAGAGGTTCATAGAGGAGACTTTCCAGGACACAGCAGAGTGGTCCCAGCCTCTGTGTTGTTGAGAAAGATGAAAATCTCAAGGAAGGAGAACATGAAGCTGGAGCAGAGGAAACAGTCCCATAGTTGCAATCCTCCTTCCAGATTATGTCATAGTACCAAATCACACTAAGGATAACCCTCTGAGGGAGGGAACTCCAGTTACTAGAAAGAGATAGGTAATAGTAATGTGGGATTTGATTATTAGAAATTAGGGCTGTTGATTAATCACAGTTAATTCATGTGATTAACTAAAAATATTAACTGCAATTAAGAAAATTAATCGTGATTAATTGCACTGTTAAATAATACAGTAACAATTGAAATTTATTAAATATTTTTGGATGTTTTTCTACATTTTCAAATATATTGATTTCTATTACAACACAGAATACAAAGTGTACAGTACTCACTTTATATAATTTTTTATTACAAATATTTGCACTGTAAAAATAACAAAAGAAAGTATTTTTCAATTAACCTCATACAAGTGCTGTAGTGCAATCTCTATTGTGAAAGTGTAACTTACAAATGTAGATTTTTTTTGTTACATAACTGCACTAAAAAACAAAACAATGTAAAACTTTAGAGACTATAAGTCCACTCAGTCCTACTTCTTATTCAGCCAATCGCTAAGACAAACAAGTTCATTTACATTTACGGGAGATACTGCTGCCTGCTTCCTATTGACACTGTCACCTGAAAGTGAGAACAGGCGTTCATATGGCACTTTTGTACCTGGCATTGCAAGGTATTTACATGCTAGATATGCTAAACATCCATATGCCCCTTCATGCTTCAGCCACCATTCCAGAGGACACGCTTCCATGCTGATGATACTCATAAAAAAAAATGCATTAATTAAATTTGTTGATGATGCTCATTAAAAAAAAATGTGTTAATTAAATTTGTGACTGAACTCCTTGGGGGAGAATTGTATATCTCTTGTTCTGTTTTACCCACATTCTGCCACATATTTCATGTTATAGCAATCTTGGATGACGACCCAGCATATGTTGTTTGATTTACAAACACTGTCACTGCAGATCTGACAAAATGCAAAGAAGGTACCAATGTGAGATTTGTAAAAATAGCTACGTGCCTCGGCCCAAGGTTTAAGAATCTGAAGTGTCTTCCAAAATCTGAGAGGGACAAAGTGTGGAGCATGCTTTTGGAAGTCTTAAAAGAGTAACATTTCAATGCGGAAACTATAAAACCTGAATCACCAATGAGGAGGAGCAGCACATGGTTCAGATAGAGACATCCCCTAGGGGAGGATTTATTAAAAAGAGAGTGGCTTCTCAAAGACAAAACTATTCTTTAAATTATCACTGTATTTAAATAAAAAAACAGGTATGCAATTGCTTATCTGACATATCATTAGATAACAAGACTGCAGACTCTCTCCCTTTCCTTAAAAAGTACTACATCATTATGGGTGCAGACATAGAATTGACCACGGAAATTAGGGCTGTCCATTAAAGTACTAAATAACTTGTTAGCACTTTTGTTGTATAAGATATTTCTTTGTTACACAATTCTACACAATAACAATGTACCACAGAAGCTGCATTTTCCATTGATCTACAGTATTTCTTTTCATTTTCAGAGCCCTGTGTGTCACACTGTTAACATGGAAGTAGGCTTTTAAAGATGATTTACTCCTCTTGGAAATAATGAGGACCAGAAAAATGGCTCAAGAAAGATGTAGCTTTAATTCACTTGGATGCAACATTTTATACTATAGTGAAAACATACTGAAATCAGTACCAATGATTCAAACATGAGTTATTCCATTTATAAAACTTCCTACTAATGTCACAGATGTCTCCTTAATGTATAAAGAGTAACATATTGGGACAAATCCTCCACTGGTGTTAAGTGTCATAATTCCATTGATTTCAGTGGAGTATGAGAATTTACATCAGCCGTTGATCTGCCCCTTTAAGAGCTGTCAAGTAAGCCAGAAATCATTGTCACAATGTCATGACACTTTATCATGATGTATTCTCACAATTAAGGATGTAAATTAATAATGCATCACCAAGACAATATTTTGATCCTTATAAGAGGATTTTATTCCAAATTCAATTTGGAATTTTTTACAGGAGACTGTCCAGTAAACTCCTAACTATCCAATGAAATTATGGATGTGTGAAGACACACTTTAATTGGTAATGACACAATCTTAGAATCATAGAAAATTAGGGTTGGAAGAGATCTCAGGAGGTCATCCAGTACAATCTCCTGCTTCAAAGCAGGACCAACACCAACTAAATCATCCCAGCCAGGGCTTTGTCAAACCAGGCCTTGAAAACCCCTAAGGATGGAGATTCTACCCCCTCCCCAGGTAACCCATTCCAGTCTTCACCACCCTCCTAGTGAAATAGTGTTTCCTAATATCCAACCTAGATCTCCCCCCACTGCAACTTGAGAACATTGTTTCTTGTTCTGTCATCTGCCACCATTGAGAACAGCTGAGCTCCATCCTCTTTGGAACCCCCCTTCAGGTACAGGGGCAGCTCTAGACATTTTGTTGCCCCAAGCATGGCAGCATGCCACGGGGGGCGCTCTGCCGGTCACAGATCCCGCGGCTCCAGTGGACCTCCCGCAGGCTTGCCTGCGGAGGGTCCGCTGGTCCCGTGGCTCCGGTGGACCTCCACCTGCTGCCCTCCCAGCGACCGGCAGAGCGCACCCCGCAGCATGCCACCCCAAGCACATGCTTGGCGTGCTGTGGCCTGGAGCCGCCCCTGTTCAGGTAGTTGAAGGCTGCTATCAAATCCCCCCTCAATCTTCTCTTCTGTAGACTAAATAACCCCAGTTCCCTCACCCTCTCTTCGTACATCATGTGCCACAGCCCCCTAATCATTTTCGTTGCCCTCCACTGGACTCTCTCCAGTTTGTCCACATCCCTTCTGTAGTTGGGAGATCAAAACTGGATGCAATACTCCAGGTGCGGTCTCATCAGTGCCAAATAGAAGGGAATAATCACTTCCTCGATCTGCTGGCAATCCTCCTACTAATACAGCCCAACATGCCATTAGCCTTCTTGGCAACAGGGGCACACTGCTGACTAATATATGCAGCTTCTCATCCACTGTAATCCCCAGGTCCTTTTCTGCAGAACTGCTGCTTAGCCAGTTGGTCCGCAGCCTGTAGCGGTGCATGGGAATCTTCCTTCCTAAGTGCAGGACTCTGCACTTGTCCTTGTTGAACCTCATCAGATGTCTTTTGGCCCAATCCTCCAACTTGTCTAGGTCACTTTGGACCCTATCCCTACCCTCCAGCGTATCTGCCTGTCCGCCCAGCTTAGTGTCATCTGTGAACTTGCTGAGGGTGCAATTAATCCCATCATCCAGATCATTAATAAAGATGTTGAACAAAACCAGCCCCAGGACCGACCCATGGGGCATTCTGCTTGATACCAGCTGTCAATTAAAGATCGAGTCATTGTTCACTACCTGTTGAGCCCGACAATCTATCCAGCTTTCTATCCACCTTATAGTCCATTCATCCAATCCCTACTGCTTTAACTTGTTGGCAAGAATACTGTGGGAGACCATATCAAAAGCTTTGCTAAAGTCAAGATATATCACATCCACCACTTCCCCATATCCATAGAGCCAGTTATCTCATCATAGAAGGCAATCATGTTGGTCAGGTATGACTTGCCCTTGGTGAATAAATGTTGACTGTTCCTGATCACCTTCCTCTCCTCCAAGTGCTTCAAAATGCATTCCTAGAGGACCTGCTCAAGTTGTCTTGTGTCTTTTGTCTGATTATAGCTATCACTGACAATGAAAATGGCTGAGTTTGGATCCAGCCATTAGCCACAAGCTGATTTGGGGAAAATAAAAAAAAAAGTCAAGGAAATTCTGTTTTCATATTAAAAATGTAAAAGCTTATATGCCTTATTCTTGGAAGTGGGCCTTGACAGGGCAAAAAAAATTAAAGAGAAATAAACTAATCATTACCATCAAACAGAACAAACAGTAGCCCTCAACTTCTGCAGCAGACTGGGAAGGACATAAAGGCTCACTATTTCCAACTTTAGTCCATAGGACTTTTCAACATAAGGAATCAAAATATTAATTTGTTTAGAAATTTACAGTATTTAATGAACTTTTAAAGTGTGTTTTTGTGTTATGTATTAAGCATTTATTAGATACTATTATGCACAGCAATTCACTTCTCCAGAAGATTCATTGACATCAAGCCCTATTATTATTCTTCAACTTGTCAATGTAGGAGACCTTCTGTCCCAAGTCAAGAGTTCTACTATCTGAGTTAATGAGAACTCAATTACTTGATACATGAGAGTCTTACCACTGGGTCAGAAAGAGTCACATCCTTTCTCCTTGATTAGTGATAACATTGAACAAGAGGCCCTCTGGCTTAATTACAGAGTGCTCTGGTGTATTACTATTGCCCTCCAGCATTCAAGCCAATTCATTGTGCCGAATGGGTACAGTGCTTATTTCCCTGGCTTGGGACTGAAGACTCAGAGAATTTGCCTTAAAAAGAACAGGAGTACTTGTGGCCCCTTAGAAACACATTTATTTGAGCATAAGCTTTTGTGGGCTACAGCCCACTTGATCGGATGCATAGAATGGAACATAAAGTGAGAATTTTCCTTAAAACTTATGGAGAACTCAGTCTCAGTATTTGTTTGCATACACTGGGACAGTACCTAAGTACTCTTGATCTAGACAGTGCTTCCTCTCCAATACTGGCACGGGCAGAAGAGGGCAGGGAAGGGATACAGCTCTCCTTCTCCCTGTCAGCTAGGCTATCTGCATTTCGGAAGGCTTGGAGTTAACCCAGGGGGTCTGATTCACATCTTCTGCCTTTAAAGCCAGGATATCATTAAGCAATAACAAAACAAACAAACAAACAAAAAATGACAAAAAAAAGGGAAAAAAAAGAAAAATGGAATGTCTGCCAACACATCTACAACCAACACTGCTGACCCTTCCTGGGACTTCATATCAATATGTAATGTCGGTAGAACAATTGCTTTTGCAGCAGGAACTTTAACATGGATTTCACACCATGGGAGCGTTTGATGGGATTTCATGACTTGGGAGTTAACAATAGTTTTAGTAATCTCAGTATCTCTCCATCCAATGTAGGTCTCCCGATTAACTACCAATTTCTGCTCCCACTGGGGATCAAATAGCTCTGTATCCAAGAGGGTGCAGCATGACATGTGGGCAGTGGTTTGGGGTGTGAATGGTTCAGCGGGAACATTATATGCCATTGGTGGTCTGGTTATGTCACTCCTTCTCTCTGGAGATTTACTCACACAATTAACTCTCTGAGCCTGGGGTGCAGCTGGCCTTTCTAGCACCGCTCTGAGCCTCGGTGGGCAGACTGGGTAATCCGAGGCAAAGTGACCCAGCTGGTCACAGATAAGATACCGCTTTTCCCAGTCCCTCCCAGGGATTCTCAGAGGTGGCTTCCTTCCCCCTTGGGTGTCTTGCTTGCCTGAGCCCAGTCCCCATCCTCTGATCCCATGCCTCCTGAATTAGATTTTCTATCAAGCCCAGGCTGCCTATTTGCATAATGGTCTGCCAACTTCCCCATTAAACACATCTCTCTAGGATTTGTGTCTATTTACCATGTTTTAAGTCAGAGGTGTGGGGAAGCAGAGCCAATTTTACAGAATTGTTCTAAACTAATTAATTGGTAGGTCTCATAGACTGTGGTACCCCCCAGTATGGTTTCTTACATAACCCCTAATTTGGGTTTAAATCTCAGTGTAGTTCAAATCCCCTTGTTTCTGAATTCCCTGAAACTTCCTCCTGTGTTTCAGGGGTCAATCTAAATTTTTGCAACAAACTTCTTTGCATCACCACTATCTTTATAGTCCTCTCTGTCCATATGAGTGAAAGCATCGAAAGCCTTCTCTGATAGTAATGAGCCAGATACTGCAACATGTCCTTCTGCACCACGTGGTTCAATTCACATACCATTTTACAATAATTTAAAAACACACTGATACCATCCCATTCGCTAAAGTGAGGAATAATTTGGAGTCTACATCACCCACTGGGACAGGTACATAGGGTCTGTCTCTACCTACTGGATTAGGATTTTACTGGTGCTGCCTGTCCATAACTCTTCTCTTGTTGCTTCTCCTTCTCTCTCTTCTCATGCTAATGTTGCTTCTCCCACACTACAAGTGGCTGGGCTTCCAGACGCAGCGTGCCCCTCTCTAGCTGCAGTCCAGGATCTCCACTGAAGTCTGGGTGCAGCATGGTTGTCAATTCTGTCTCTTCTTCCCTACTTCCCTCTGGTGAGTTGTCTCCAAAATTTCCCCCACCTGCTGGATCCTCTGCCAGTGGGTTGGTGTTCTCTGTGATCCTGGATCATCATTTCTTTTCAGGTTCTCAGAGTGTAACAGATCAATTAGGTGCCTTGTCCACTTCTCAGTGTTAAGCTGCCTTTCAAGGAATATCTCAACCAGTTGATGTTTTTCAAGCTGTTCATAATTCATTTCCCCCTTCCTCTGCACTTTTCTTTGTGCTCTTCCCTTATATAGTACTTGTTTTCACTGCTGTTGCCATTAATGGCAATTCACACTGTCATAGATTCCATACTACACATGCTGTCACCATAATATCACAGTTGCAGGGTAACTGAACCCATATTCCCCTCCATGGTTCCTCGAGGCCACTCACTTAACATTTCAGTCTCCCAAATATCACCTCTTTTGGACAGAAATCCGTGTTTCCCTCTCGACTGACTGGGGTTTTTAAGGCTGTACAGTGTCCTGTCATACACTATGATGTCCCCAGGAAGCCAGTCTGCCTAAAGGCCAGCACCAGGGCTGACTTTTCTCTCTGAGGACAATGATTAGTGTGCGCCAGCAGTTATAAGTTACCACCCAGCTCTGCCAAGGCAAAATATATTTATTCTTAGGGTAAAAGCATTTGTAAAAACAATAAACACAGCAGAAACTATTATCTTCCACATGGGGAGGGAGTGGTCTGATAAGCCAAAATCCCTTCCAACCCTTCAGCAAGGGTTGGCGTCCTTCCATGTGCAGAAGGTCCTGTCTGTTTTATACACAAGCCCTTTATACACAAGTCTTGCTTTGCCCCCTAGACCCCTGAAAATAGATAAAACCAGTCTCTCTCCCAATTCCCCAGAAGGTCAAATTCAAAAGTTAGGGAATACATAGCCAGCCTTAAAATTTTGCATTAATCACCCCCAAATGATTCCAAATTATCAAAGACAAACCTCACACCACCACCAGTGAGCCGGGAACATCCAAATGCACATCTATATTGATAAAATGGGCTATGAATATTCTATGAATCTCATTATAATGGCTTTTTGAGGGTTTCATGCTTTAAACATGAAATACAATGTGGTTCCCAAAGATACAGCCTGTGGTTGTAATGTCTGTCACATCAAACAAAAATCTGTGACAGGTTTTGGAAAGGGCTGATTTGGAATTCAAACAATGGTGAACTCCCCCAAACCATTAGGCTTTTCAAATACGCCAGCAGACTCTGGAAAAGTCATATTGTCTAGAGTGAAGAAGAACATTATTAGTTGTTCTAAGTATTAAAACGGCTGGATGTTCCTCCTCATAAGTTCCAAGCTATCAGTTGGAAGTTGGCTAGGTGCTTTTAGTATTGGACATCAAGCACTTTAGAGGAAATAAATAATTGTCTGTATTCACTTAAGGCAATCTATTAATATAAATAATGCACAACAATAAAAAGAGGCCTGCAGAGTGTGGGAACTGAAATGAGTAAACATTCTTACACAGAAAAGTCGAAGAAATTGAGCTGATTTCTCAATATAGAGAATAAGACTTCGGGTCTTTAGTGCTTAAGCCAATCTCTAACTACTAGAGACTAGTAGGAGACCTAATGTACATGGCAGATTATTCCACTTCTGCCTAATGCAAGGTTTCTTGCAACTTCCTTTTAAACATCTTGTACTGGCCACTTTTGGTGAAAGGATATTTGACTAGATGGGCCACAGTTCTCATTAATTATGGCAATTCTCGTATTCCTATGAAATTAGAAATCCACTAAAGATCTTGCTATGTACATCTAATTTACCTGTAAAAGATTTAGATACCATAATGATGGGGTGTTACAGAAAAATCGTAAAATAGACTGCATGGTTTGAATGACAGAAGGACTGTATTCATAATCATTAGCTGGCATGAAATCTTAGATTCAGAGCTTAATCCTGCATAACCAAACTCTGTGGAGGTTTTGTCATTTACTTCAATGAGAGCAGCACTGAGCACTTGGGACCAATCCTTTTTTCTTTGCTCATACGGAAATTCCCTTGTAATAAATTGGACTACTTTCACAAATAAGGAAAGCAGGATTTGGCCAGCAAAACATTACTCTGCATGGGAAATAATTCGAGATTTCTATTGTTGATGTCCTTTTACAATGTTGAGCTATTGTATCATATAAATTAGAAGTGTACATTGATCAGTGTCGGAAAGTTCTCAAAGCATGAGGCTTTTGTATGTAATATCATATTCTTCCTTTGCTTTCTCCATCTTTAGATTTCTCTTCAAGAATATAGTGTAGAAGAAAATATAGCAGCAGAAATTCAAAATGGTGGCATTTGCTAAAATGGAACATGAGGCGTGCCAAACCTGCAGAACACAATCTAAACATCAGAAAATTGGAGGTGAACAGGGAATGCACAAGGAGCTGCCTGATTTTCCTCAAAAAGATATAAACGTATGGAATGAGCTGCCAAATAAGGCCACTGAAGTAAGTAGTCTAATGAGTTAAAGAGAAAACCCAGACTATTTCATGTAGATAAGATGAATAGAAGAATACAATAAAGAAGCAGGGAGATGGAGTTAAGATACATTTAAATGAGATATGTCGAACCAAGTGTCTCTCTCTTTAAAATCCCAAGGTGTAAAAGATTTAATCTGATTGGCATGTATTTGGAATTATAACTTAAATACAGACTGTCAAATTTAGGTATGTAATTTGGGACCTTGACTAAAACATAGCAGGACAGAGCGCTAAAGTATCACAGAAAACAACACAAATATTATTAATTTTATACTTAAATAAAGTAAATAAATATATTTAGTATTTATAACCCTTTGGAGTATAGTACATTTGTGTGTGCATTTTTGTTATATAATAGAAGTTTCTATTATGCAATAATTACATGACTACAGCATACCGTATATCATGTCAGCCTCTGAATAATATTAAGACAAGGTACAAAGCCACTCCTTAGTTCCCTGCATGTAAAGGGTTACAAACCAGGTTCTCTGCCTAGCACATGAGTGGTCTGGGATAGAGTTGTAAAAGAAAAGGGGATACAGTTGCAAGGGAGGCACCTAGGGAAGAGGCATGTCCTATCTCCTCCAAGTTTGCTGAAATTTGGAAATGCCTCTGTTGGCTGTTACAAGTAATTTGGATTTTATCTGAACTCCCAGTCTGGTGTATCTGTTCACTGGCTTGCAAATACATTTTATAAGCTAGCTCCAAACACAGATCATTACCATGATGCTAGGATAGAAACCTCTAAATCACTGGTTTAAAGCCAGACCAAGATAGCAGTGAATTAAAATTGTTAACAACTGAAGACTTTTCAGGGACCCATATGAAATGGACTGGTAATCTCAGTCCAGTTCTTTGTTGTTAGGTGCCGTATTAGAGGACAGCAAGCGTAACTGGTACCATTGCTGGCAGTCTCAGCAGAGAAGCAAAAGACTGAAAAAAGACTTATCATGCCAGAGGTAATCATCCAGGTGTGAGATAGGAGGTGAAATCCTGGCCCCACTGAAATCAGTGGCAAAATGCCTGTTGTCTTCAGTGGCACCAGGATTTAACCCAAGGCATATTGGCACAGCAGTGAAGGTGAGTGCTAAGTTGCCATTGCCCGTGTTGTTCCATGGACAAATAGAAGAATTCAGTCACTGTTATTATCAGTCCATTTACTTTTCACAAGCATTACATTCACTCCTAACATATTACTGAATTTTCTTCTAATGGCCTTTCTCTTTCACAAAAGTTCAGACTTGGCCCTATTGAAGTTATATGTCCTTACAAAGAAGGTCTGAGAGTGTAGGAACTGGTTAGTATGGCTATTTTTTATTCCCTAGTATCAACGGAATTTATGAAACTATCTATTGCATGTAATTACTTTCTGTAGCTCAGGCCTGTCTCCTCTTGCCCTTGCTGTGTGCGCAGAACTCTCAATTACATTAATGAAACCTGAGCATGTGCTTTGTGAGGAGAATAAATCCCCTATGTCATTTTGAGAAGTAGGAACTTGAACTGAGTGTACAATGTGAGTCCAAAGGCCTATGGTAGCAGTTGCCTCCATACTGTTAACAGACTTTAAACTAAGGCTCCTGTTCTATTTTCTCCTTATAATTAGATTTTTTCTACTCTACATATTCATGATCTATTGTGTACATTTACACATAAGAAGTGTTACCTAAATGTAAGTTAATCTTTTTTTTACCATCAACAATTAATTTATGGAAACAATTCTTCCTGAAAACATTACATGTGTAGCTTTGTTTAATTAAAACAGAACATTTGCCATCTACAAATGTCACTGCCATCTGGCTGCAGAAAGATTTGAAGTTATGCATTTTCAGAAGAAAACCCATCTATGCTCTCACCTATCAATGATCAAAATTCATTCCAGGGAGACAGCAGTGTTCCCTCCTCACCCCTCAACACGAGGAAGCTAGCAAATGCTATCGGCTTTAATTAACATGAAAGAGCCTTAAAAAACAATGAAGTAATAGACATGTTCATGAAAGATAATTATGTCATGTAAGCATTCCCAAAAGTGCTGCTGGCTCCATTAGAAAGAACATTTTTCTTCTCAGTGAATGTTACAGATATGCAAGATGTGGAAAAATGGCAGCATTCTCATCACAGTTAAAAGCATATGATACGTATAAGGTTCCCAGCAAGGCACTGACTGCAATAAATTACCAAGTGTGTGTTCTGTTTTTTTAAATGGACTCGATTTATCATTTTATTGAAAAGGTTCCATTATGCTAATGTCTTATAAAATCACTTTCTGCTGTTGCTGGAAGGTCGAGAGGGGATGTACATTTTTACATTTAGAACTAGGAAGTAGTGTAGCAGAGCATTACCAAGGGTTAATAAGCCTAAAAGAAGACACATTGGATATGAGTCAACTTTCAAGGACTTTGTAATGTCAATTTTTTAATACAGTCTTAACTAAAGTGCAATAATGTTACTATGTTTCTAAGTTTTAAGCCAGGTTTGCAATGTAAACTTATATTGATGTAACTAAGTCGCTCAGGGGTGTGAAAAATCCACCCCCCCGGAGCAACATTACATCGACCTAACTTCCAGTGTAGACAGTGCTATGTCAACAGCAGGGCTTTTCCTGTTGATATAGTTACTGCCTCTCATGGAATTTGATTAATTATGCCAATGGGAGAAGTTCTCCTGTCAGCATTGTTGCATCTTCACTAAAGAGCTACAGAATCATTTTATTGAAAAGATTCCATTATGCTAATGTCTTCTAAAATTACATCATGTTAAGTGTAGACCTGACCTAACCAGTTTTTAAAAAACTTGATAGAAAAAGCAATAGTTAATTACTAGTGATTGAAAAAATCAGTAATTATTAGTGCTAAGGGTTGTTTAGAATACCTCATTTCAAAGAAGACCAAACTAAAGAGTGCCACATCTACTGGTGGCAACATGCTTTAAGGTAATCAGCTCTCATGCTTCAAGGGTGTGTCGGCAAGGGTCAAGAAAGAATACTTCATCTCTAAAAACAGCACTGCACAGTCTGAGTGCTGCATTCCAGAATTAGGTTTCTTTCTTCTGAAAGATCAGGTATGGTACTGGAGACTTCCAAAGGAAGGATACTAGAGCTAGATAAACTAATCGTTTGCACTATTATGGCAGCTCCTATGTTACCATCTCCTAGTTCTACTAAGATGTGATGATTTCCACAAAGCATCAATTCCATCTGCTGGAAATAGGGATTATTTCCAGCAAAGTAGAAGGAGACAGTTCCATGTGACCAGCAACCTCTCCATGGAGCAACAGGAAGAGCTCTGTGGATCACCAGTGTTTCATCCACGGCCCACTGTTTGGGAACAACTGCACTAGAAACAGGTGAGCATAAAAAAAGCAAAGACAGGCAGTATTTGGAAACTGGCTTCGGGTCTGGACCAAATCTCCAAACAAACTCTGGATCACATACCAAAGTGTTTGGCAGGCCTAATTTGAAAAAAAAAAAAAATATATATATATATATATAAGAAGACTGCACCATATTATGGCCCTGCTTTTCTCCTAACACGTACATTGAATTCCAAATGACAAATACAGTTCAATCAGAAAACCAAATATTAGAAAATCAGTTCCTTCTTCATTTCCTGTTCAAGAATCACTGTTTTCTCTCTAACAGTTGATGTTACCAAAATTTTAAACAGAGCACTGTCTTTCTTGCTCTAAGTGTTGGTAATGTGAATAAAACTTACTGGCAAAACAAAGATTCCTCCCTCGTCGCATTCTGTGTAGGTACTAGTCACAGTTATGGGTCTTCCATAATCATGGCTATCAGAGACATGCTAGTTCCAAGGGGCCCGGAAGAGGAAGAGAGAGGGAGTAGAGCCATGGCCACATGCTTTTCCCATCACTGATCAAAAGATTAACAGAGCTGGGACAGCTCAAGGAGGACTCACTGCACCCTTGCAAAGGATGCAAGACTGGCTGCTGCAGCCCACATTCTCCTGGAGACATTTTGCCAGAGTAGGGGACAATGTCCATGGGAGTTACCACGGGGGTAACTTCCCACAACCTGCTGGGACAGTGCTGTAAGAGCCACAGTTTAATTCCTATTCTATTACTGCCGTAGGATTGATCCTCAGATAGATTTTTCACCTCACCTTTAAATCAACAAACTTCTTAGAACAACAACTTTTTCAGGCCCCAAATGAACTATACTCAAATATTACACCATACTATGTATTTTCTTTTAAATTAAAGCCAATTCAAGGATTTAACCCTATTTCTAGAAAAACTGCCAGTGTTCTAAATCATAAAATACCATAGAAAACTGACTAGTTACATGAATTTACTGATGAAATAATACATTTGCTGTGTACCAGACAAATTATTCCATTTGCTTGTAGAACAATGGAGCGTCCTTTAAGTGAATACCTGTCTAAAGAACTGAATTACCATACAGCTTTTCAACTCTGCATTAAACAGAATATTACTGCATAAAGAGAAAAAAACCAAACTCTATCCAGATGTATTCATATAAAAGTGAGGAAAAAAAAGTAAACTCAATGTAAATACTTTGGTGCCTGCTTATCATTAGACCTAGAGCTTGACAAAGCTTGGGGGGGAAGAGCTAATTATTTAATGTAAACTGAAGAGGATACTGTTTTACCCACTTCAAGTATCGATTCACGCTGATCAGCATGGACCTAAAGTAGATTTAATTCATGAATTTATTTTATTATTAATCCATCAATGATTTCTCCCAATAAGCAAGGGGGGAAAAAAAACAAAACTCTTTATACAGAGTAGTTTCCTTTTGAAAAGTGCTAGTAAATGACAGAGAAATCTGCTTAGAAAACTATTTTTTTTCTTTTTAAAATGAATGGTAAATATTAGATATCCAGTTTTCTGACACAGCACGCTAAAGCAGGTCATGAGCAAAAAATAACTGCATCATTGTACTTGTCTTCATTTTGTCTGGTTCAGTTATTGAGCAGTTATACGGGTTCATGTCCCACAGTATCAGTACAGATGTTCATGCAATGCTGGAGGCCGTTTTGGATGGGTCAGTGCCCATGTTTTGATGATATTCTCAAGGAGATGATGAGAAAAAACAGCAGTATATTTTAGATCTAGGAGTAATCAGACTAATGCCATATTAAAATGGGGAAGTGGAGAAGAACATCATACTGTTACCTGACCTGGAACTAATTTGACAGTGTATGTTTAGAATTACTTGTCACATTTCTAAAACTACTTCAGAAACTTGGGTTGCCCACTTGCTTCAAGCAAAATTAGGACACAGAGCACTTTCCTATCCTTTACAGGCTTCCTAACAATTCAAAGCACAATGTTAAGTTATTTTATTACTGTATTTAAGTGAGAAGATGCTTTCAAAAATGCCTTATAGATTATAAAAAACCATAATTTTTTTAACAATTACACAAATATATTCATATTTCAAATAACAGTCATAAAATTATGGTAATATCCTGAATTAAATATAAATTTTCTTACACCTCACCAGATTACGTCTTGGATATTCTACCCGCCCTTACTCATACTTTCTAGAATTACACAGGAAGGATGCCTTGAACATAGACTTTTCAGCTCTAGCAAGGCCTTCACTACTAGTATGAAGAAGAAGCAAGCCCAAACTTGAGTACCTTATTCTTACTTTTTACCTTTCTTTGCCAGTATCAATGGACACTTGTGCATCTCTTATGCTTTTCTTAGGCAGGATTAATGGAAAAAGGCCTTCTGACACAGTGGCAGCAGCTAAGCTGGGCTAAGGACTAACCTCACTGGTGTGCCAGCTATAGTATTTATTTGCTTTAGCCCTTCTTCCAGCCATTCTTTCTAGTTTCTGATTTATATTAATTAATATCAACTTCCCAACTGTCTATGTGGTTTGAAGGGGTGGTCTATTTCACCACAATGAAAGCTGATACTTTACCACCACCTAGGAACATGGTTATAAATGGGGTATCTGTGTCCAGTATGATGGTGCCAACCTGCCCTATTATCTACAGCCCTGAGTGATTAAACTTATCCTGACTTCCTCCAGTCTGGCAGGAGACAGTACAACTACACACTGAGAAGATGCAGGGTGGTGGTGGAATGTGATTTTGGCAGAATGAAGACAAGATAAAGCTGCTTACAGACTCATTTGGACTGTGACGTGTATAGTGTCATATACATAATTGAGACTTCTTGTGTGCTTCACAATACATGTGAAGATAAAAGGGAATACCTGGGGACAGAATGGATCAAGGACAATAAAGGTTTGAAGTCTGCTCTCAAACAACCACCTGCTCTACTTCTTGATGCTGGTGCAGTGTCCATTACAGGATGCCTTGTACGCCCGGATTCTCAAGCTGCCTGGGGAGTACAGGGGAGCAGGAGGACGATTAATGGTGCTGACTACTGGAGTTGATGCTGCACCTTGGGCCAGGTGAGTGAAATGAAACCTAGGCTTGTATGATTTCTGTAAAAGAAATATGGTGGACTTGCCATTTTCTGTTTGTTGTAATTATCCATTGTAACTCCAGACCTCAGTATGTGACCAAACAAAGCTTTATTAAAGATAAGCATATTTGGGCAGTTCAACGCCTTTACACAAGTGAGGAGGTGTGGAAAACAAAACAGGCAAGTACAAAGTACAACAGGTACATGCAGAGATATAATAGTGAAAAAAATCTCCAAACATCAAAGAGCAAAATAAACTGAAAACAGCGATGTTCAGTTTTATATATCATTAGGATATTGGTTCTTTCCTCTGCATTGGGATGGAAGTAGAATGCAGCTGATACTGCTTATGGTGTGTCGTTTCATGTCTCATTGACTAGCTCCTCCATAGCCAGAGACGTGCACAGGTTGAAGGACATGATGCCATGGAAGTGTTCGAAGTGATGGCATTGAGTATAGGTAGGCAGATGGTTTGCATAGAACAGATTTGACTCAACTAGCTCACAATCCCCAGAAGTCTCTTAAATTGGCCACACTGAAAAGCCAAGTATCAGTTCCTCATCACTTGATCACGGTGGAGTCATTTTGCCAGCATCTCTTTCATCTTGGGTTCACTTCTCCTCCAACTCCAATAGTTCCTTTTTTCTCTTTTCAGCTATCCCTATGTCCTTACACTGATGCCTGAGCTCCTTTTCACGGTGCTGGTCTGCCCATCGGAAGCAAATCCTATGTCCCCAGGTCCTCCACCGCTTGTCCCTCAGATTCTGCAGCTTTTGGCTCACAGAGAGCAGACTCCTTGGCATTCTCTCCTCCCTCTCTGAATCTAAGGCTATCGTGGGGGTTGTAACAAAGCAAAATAAAAGTCTGTGAATGTCCTTAGTCCCAGTATGGTCTTATACACTTTCTACATAGCTGGAAGAAAAAACGGCAACTTTTATTTCAAGTGCCATTCCTTTTGCTAGCTCACAATGGTAGCTACCTTCTGCAGATTGCAAGCTTGATTAAAATATATTCCAAGAAAAAGATCTGTGAGTTACCAAAATCCTCCCACTTCCAAAAAATTCACTTTGATAGCGGAGACTTTAAGAGGAGGGTGGGGGGATTTCCCCTGAAACAGAACAGTACTGGTGATTATTTTAAACTTATTCCAGGCCATTATGCCCTTAGATGGTGTAGTTCTGTTGGGGATCCAAGAATAAAAAAGGAAGTATTTATTCCATGCCTCTTGGTAGAGACCTTCTGGCTGTACAAGGGAAATCCTCCTGTGACTTGTACTGGATGAAGTTTGAGTGTTACAGAGGAAGCAGAGGGAGGTTTCCTTGTCCAGAAATTTGACAGACCTCCTGCAATTTCTACAAAGTGAAAAATTCTGCTTCATCAAGAATGGAGCAAAATAAGATCGCCAACCTACTGGCTGCTATAATAGTGAGTACACTTTGCCTTAATGTGTTCTCCAGCCCTGAGGTGTTCTTCATAATACCTTTAAGGATTGTGTTCACTCAAGTTATATTTTGCTTGGGCTATGGCTGCAATGCTTTTTACCATTAAATTTTGCTGTATGCAGGCAATGCTTTTTTATGAATAAACTGCTACTGTTAGCTGCACCTTTTCAATTCCCCTCCCATTTCTTTGCCATGTAGAGCAGAGTGGTCAGTCACAAGGAAAGGAAAAAGTGATGGAAAAAGGGATGGAAAAAGCTATGTCTGTCCATGACTAAAGCAAGAGCCAAGTTTAGCCAACATATTTAGTAATATTCTTTATAATAATAACAAAAATGGTTGTGCTCATCTTATCCAGATAAGATATTGCATTCTCCTCTGGTTCTTCAAAGAGGTAGGTGATTAGAGCTTCTAACATATGGTCTACACTTAAAACTTAGGCTGACGGATATAAAAAATTCACACTCCTGAGCACCATAGCTATGCCAACCTAACCACCACTGTTGATGCAACTAGTGATAACAGCTAATTTAGACCCCATCATTTTATAGTTATAGTTGGGATTATGTTTTCCAATGTGTATTACTTTGCATTTATCAACACTGAATTTCATCTGCCATTTTGTTTCCCAGTCACCCAATTTTGTGAGATCCCTTTGCAGTTCTTCGCAGTCTGATTTGGACATAGCTATCTTGAGTAATTTTTATCATCTGCAAATTTTGCCACCTCACTGTTTTTCCACATCATTTATGAATATGTTGAATAGGGCTGGTCCCAGTACAAACCCCTGGGGGGCACCGTTATTTACCTCTCTCCATTCTGAAAATTGACCTTTATTCCTACCCTTTGTTCCTATCTTTTAACCAGTTACCAATTCATGAGAGGACTTTCCCTCTTATCCTGTGAGAGCTTACTTTGCTTAAGAGCCTTGTCAAAGGCTTTCTGAAAATCTATGTACATTATATCCACTGGATCTCCCTTCTCCACATGCTTGTCGACCCTGTGAGGGGGCTTATTCCTTCATCCTCTCACTTCCCTGGTCCTTCTCGCATGAACAGAGAGAAACAATACCCGAAGTCCAAAGGCGCAAACAATTCGATGTTTATTGGGGTGAACTTCCAGCAAGCATGATTCCAGTTTCCTTCCTTAGTGTCCCCCTTCCCAGCTCTGACACCACAGAACCTTGTCTGTGTCCCTGCTTCTGTTCCGAGCCCCTGTTCCCACTTCCCCCTTTAGCAAAACTTGATCCCAATTCCCTCATCCCCAGTCCTTGTTCCCATTTCCGCCTCCCGCCCCTTCCTGATTGACTGCAGACTATATAGTAAAACCTGAGTTTTGCTTAGATATACCTTAACCAATCATTTACTGAAATTTAACTAACCAATCCTAACATATTGTAACATGGTTATTTAACCAATTATATTCCACCACCTTCATTGGTTTACATCCAACAAAAATAATTATATAGCAGACAAAAACAATTACAGAACCAGACAGAGACCATGCAAATAAATATACAAAACAATACGGAAGTGAGGATTTCACAACTACATCTATACAGACATAAGGGTTTTCCAGCTGTGTCTATTGATAAGTGAGTTCTTGTCAGACAGGATGCTGTCAAACTAAGTTTCCTTTTACATCTTCTATGCTCTTCCCTTTCTCTGGAGGTGAAAAGAATATCAGAACAGGATTGTATTCCTAATAGCCCTATAGCACCTTATTTCAATGTGACTAGTTTGGAATGTGTGGATGTGACCATACATTTCCCAGCTTATTGCTGCCTCTGCTGCTTAGCCGAAGAACCAGGCCTCAGACTGTTACAATAAAAGAAGACCATTACACAGACAGTGCTTGTGATTCTTTATTTTATACCTCTATAACTAGCTAAGTGATAAGAATACATCTAAATTCTTAAAGTATAGGCCTTTGCAGACAGGTCTGAATATCTATATCCTAACAGACCCCCTCAAAGAATTCTAGTAGACTAGTGAGGCATGATTTTTCCTTTACCAAAACCAAGTTGACTCTTCCCCAACAAATTATGTTTATCTATGTATCTAACAATTTTCTTCTTTATTATAGTTTCAACTAGTTTGCCCAGTACTGAAGTCAGGCTTATTGGCCTGTAATTTTCGGGATCACCTCTGGAGCCTTTTTAAAAATTGGCATCACATTAACAATCCTCCAGTCATTTGGTACAGAAGGTGATTTAAATGATAGGTTACAAATCACAGTTAGTAGTTCTGCAATTTCACATTTGAGTTCCTTCAGAACTCTTGTGTGAATATCATCTGGTCCTGGTAACTTATTACTGTTTAATTTATCAATTTGTTTCAAAACCTCCCCTAATGACACCTCAATCTGGGACAGTTCCTCAAATTTATCGCCTAAAAAGAATGGCTCAGATTTGGGAATGTCCCTCACATCCTCAGCTGTGAAGACTGATGCAAAGAATTCATTTAGTTTCTCCGCAATGCCTTTATCATCCTTGAGTGCTCCTTTAGCATCTCAATCATCCAGTTGCCCCACTAGTTGTTTAGCAGGCTTCCTGCTTCTGATGTATTTCAAGCAATTGTTGCTACTGCTTTTAGAGTCTTTGACTAGCTGTTCGTTAAACTCTTTTTTGGCCTTCCTAATTATATTTTTACATTTCACTTGTCAGAGTTTATGCTCCTTTCTATTTTCCTCACTAGGATTTAACTTCCTTTTTCAAAGGATGCTTTTTTGTCTCTCACTGCTTCTGTTACTTTGTTGATTAGCTATGGTTGCACTTTTCTGTTTCTCTTACTATGTTTTTTTTAATTTGGGGTACACATTTAAGTTGAGCCTCTATTATGGTGTCTTAAAAAAATTCCATTGCAGCTTGCAGGGATTTCACTTTTGGCACTGTACCTTTTAATTTCTGTTTAACTAACTTCCTCATTTTTATGTAATCCCCCTTTCTGAAATTAAATGATACTGTGTTGGGCTGCTGTGGTGTTTTCCCTGCTAGAAAGATGTTAAATGTAATTATATTATGGACACTATTACCAAGCAGTGCAGCTATGTTCACCTATTGGACCAGATCCGGTGTTCCACTTAGGACTAAATCAACAACTGCTTTTCTTCTTGTGGGTTCCAGGACTAGCTGCTCCAAGAAACAGTCATTTAAGGTGACTAATAAATATAATAGAATAAAATAGAATAGAATGGAATATACAGTGAATTTTTCCTCCCCTCTGACTGATTGATGACATTCTGTACTTTGACTACTAAATACCTTAAGAACATCTTTCTGAGAGAACCTTTCTGAAGATAAGAGATTTCAACAGACCTTTCTTGTCAGAAACCAAGGTTTTTGTGCTAAAAGAAAACAAAATCATCCCGCAGTAACAGAAAGAAGTATGTAAGGCTTTGGAATAAGCTGGAGCATGTTGTAGACTACTTGTACTGTTATGAAAGAATTACTCAGCATATTAGAGTAGATGGTAATAAAGAATTAAAGGAGACCTTCACCTCTAAGTCACAGACTTAAATCTGTCATTCACCCACTGCTTTGTGACCTACTGTATTTATGTGCACTGTATGGTTCCAAGGGGATGTTTCTAAGGTGCAAAAATCACCATCAGAACTGACAACCTTTTGAGCAGCCTCAGTAGAAAAACAATTGACTAAATAGTTTTTGGGACTAAACTGCTTTCTCACCCACAGGAGTGAGTGAGGCAAACTATTGAGGAGGTAACTAGAAGCTCTCATTGCAGATGCATATGACATATTTCTTTCGGTGCGAGGGGAGAGGGAATGGAGGAGTTCACCGTCTACTACTATCAGTCTGATACATTTCACCAGCATTATATTCACTTAAAGAAAAAGGCAGAAAGCCGTAAACAGGAATCAGATGTTTCAACCCTCAACAATGCAGGTGAGTGTGCAGCCACTAATCGATTAGAAACAGAATTTTTTTAACCTCTTTAATAATAGTGAGACTCATAGCAAACTGAGTAGCAAACTGAGACTCATAGCAAACTGAGTAGAAAAGACCACCACAAAGTACCCGTCATTAACAACTAGCCAGGCAGAAGTATCACTCAGAGCTAATCTACACTGATCCAGGTATGCGACTCAGGAGAGTGAAAAAATCCACACCCTCTGAGCGATGTATTTAAACCGACATAATCTCCAGTACAGATAGCACTAGGTTGATGGAAAAATTCTTCCGTTGACCTACTTACTGCCTCTAAGGAAGATGGATTATCTACAGCAACAGGAGAACTCCTCCCATTGCTTCAGCAAGTGTCTATGCTGAAACGCTACAGCTGTGCTGCTGTAGTGTTTTAAACGTATACATAGTCTCAGTAAAACTCTCTCTTTATTTTGTTCATAAAATAAAGAAACTATTTAGCTGCATCCCAGATAAACCTAGTCCATTGACATGGGCAATCTACATTCATTTACATTATCATCCTGCCATTGGGGATCCTTGCTATGACAAATGAGCATACTTCGTTTTGTCAGAAGCTTCACGGAGACCGTGAGTGTGAAAGAGACACAAGATGAAAATATGAAGATGTGCCACAAGAAGCCTTAAAAGTGTAAATTGCCCTGCAATGTCAGGCAAAGCTATTAAGTTCATGTAAATATTTATGCAGGGACAAAAAATAAATAAAAAGAAGAATCCAGCAGTTCACATCACAGTGCTTCAGACAACAAGCCCAATCTCATCATATCTGCCCCAACTGATCAGATTTAAATTAGCATGCACCCCTCTTGTCTCATTACTCATTCAGAATGTGAGACGTGCATCATTAAGCTAGGCACTAGTTTGTTCCTAAACTGCACTCATTCATCATTAGTTGGCGGTGAGAGGTTGATGAAGTCAGCTGTGGAACACTTCTGTGACCCACCCATGAGTTGTACATTTTCTGCGTGATTTACTTACGACATGTTATTTTAACAGTTTTGGTAATCCATATATTGTAAAGATGATTTTTTTGGTCAGGTTAATCTCAGAGTTTTCTGTTTGCCTTAATTCTAGAATGGGACTCTTCTGCGTCTACAAAAAGGTGTTTGTATATTGATCTTTTAAATGGCTTCTTCAATGAACTAGCAAAAAAAAGTCACCTCAGTACTGCAGTGTTCCACAGAGAGATTGCTACTAATTTAGGAGATGCATAATGGGGAATTATAGTAAGGATGTTTCCTCTTAGAAGATTGAAATACTATTTTAGGGATCCTTCTAAGAAAAACTGAGGCTTGGGAATCTCTTTCAAAATTCAGTTTAATTATTCATACATTGGCTCTTGATAATTTTGCCAATTTTTATGTTACTTCATTCGTGCCAGATATAGATGCCAAGAATGAAGCATGGATATTGTAAACTGTAATTTTGTGAATAAGAACTTTTTAAATCCATACCATAAGTCATCTATCTTTATATGTTAATTTGTGTTTTTCATGTCTTTACAAAACTTTCACAGAAGTATTTTAATAAAATTTGTGAACATAAAATGGCCATAAAACTTGTAAATTAAATTAAATTAATATTTCAATGCATGAGCTGTCTAATATTCTAGTCATGGAAACTGGTTTCAGCTTCAGTTACAAGAACAGATGGTGGTTGCTTCTTTTATTCATCCATAATACTAAATAGCATCATAAAAGTTAAGAAAAGGAAGAGCAAACCTTTCAGTTCATCCTCCAAGCATAGGTACGACATACTTTACTAGAACACATATCAAAAGTTCAGCTACATATTCACTGTAGATTATTGACATTGTATTGTTTGTTTAAAAGACTAAAAGAAACTGTAGCTATGCCATTGCATGAAGGATAAGTCTGAAACGTCAGTGCTAAGTTTTGAATTTACAGTCTCAGTGAGTTACCTGGTTTATCAGACGGTGTGGAACTGCTGTTGTCTGTAGTATCCAGAATAACAGCCAGCCCTGCAGAATAAGATGGGAGGACGCTGGCACTAAGGTCTAAACGGGTTAGACTTTCAGGCTCTTTTTCCATGCCTCCTAGAATACCTCCAGCGTTGGCAGTTTCAACGTCAGTCCTTTCCTGACCACTGTCTAGGGGACTCTGAACAATATGAACTATACTCTGCTGGGCCAAGTCACTGTTCTGAAAAACAAAAACAAAATCCCCAAATATGATTGACACATAAAGAAAAAATTCACTCTATCTCCAATTTGGTATTTGTTTAGCCATTTCCAATCCATTTCATGTGGAATTTCAATAAGCATTAACAGAATGCAAAGAAAAGTGACAAGCATAAATTGCAAGAATTAGGGTTACTTGCACTGGCAACAGGTTCACAATGCTTACAAATTCTAAACATTTAACAAAGAAATGGTGACCCAGAGCCAACAACTCTGAATAATTCTGTTGGTGAATGTACAGAGAGAAGTGTTATTAAGTCAGATGCTACGAAAATTCAATCTATAAAATGCATTTTTACAGAAAAGGATGAAAAAAGTTTATAATATTAATATTTAAAAAAGCACAAGTGACCTCTTATTTTACTAACTATAATAACAGTTAAAATAACAGTTCATAAAAATGCTTGAATTAGTGTGTGTGAGGGATAAATGAAGTAAACGCTATCCTCCCACTTCTTGCTGCTACATGTTGGAAAACTGACAAAAAAAATTGCAGAGCACTGTCATGTTATTTTTTCCAGGCAAACCACTGTGCATGATACATAGGGATAAACACTACAGTTATATCATTTTAGTTAATCATTCTAGACTTCCAAATTTGTTTGGAAGCCACGTTGTCTAGACTAAGAAAGTTGGCTCAAGACTTTTTTCTGTGTTTACAATTGCTATTAATTAAAACAAAATTAAAAGAGAAAACAAAATAAAGCTTTCAAAAGTGAAATAAAGAAAGTTATATGACAGTTAATAATAAGAACTGTATGTATTAAATGTAACTTGGAAATCTGAAAAGTTTATCAAAACCTGATAATTAAATTCAACAAATGTAATCCACAGTAATCCAATTATTCTGGCAAAGTGTCGATCTTGCTTTATCCTACTATTCTTAAGAAACAGCTATTGTCCAAACAGATCTCAAAAGAGATGCTTTTTACACTTCTCAAAGACCACTGCCAACACTAACTCTAAAGTCAGAAATATAAATATTCTCAACAATTACTTTATTCCTTAAATCTAAATTTCAAACTATTTTTTCTCAGGTATTATTAACAAAAACAAACCATAAATCAAGTTTTCCCATATACATATGCATACCTATATATGATATTTTGAAAAGTAATTCCAAATACACAGTTTGAGTTATTTTAAAACTGCTCTTTCCCCTGAAATCCACCAATTAGTTATAAGCACAAGTAATTAATTAAGAAACAATTTTCTTCAAGTTTACCATACACTTCTGTTTGAAACAAGTTCAGATATTAAACTCTTTAGTATCAGAGGGATAGCCGTGTTAGTCTGGATCTGCAAAAGCAGCAAAGAATCCTGTGGCAAC
>NC_133771.1:127581222-127719832 GCF_003597395.2 Chelonoidis abingdonii
GCGACACCATCACAGGACCTAACCAGATCAGCCACACCATCACCGGTTCATTCACCTGCATGTCCATCAATGTAATATACGCCATCATATGCCAGCAATGCCCCTCTGCTATGTACATTGGCCAAACTGGACAGTCTCTACGGAAAAGGATAAATGGACACAACTCTTTGAAGTTACTGCATGTACTCCCCTCAGACATGCTTCCTTATATTTTTGTGTGCCCATGGACCACAGCTTCTTCTTTAAGTAGAACGAACTATTCTCATATGGTTTCATAAATTCATTTTTTGTCCCCACATTCCATATAATAAGTTCCAGAGTCAATTCTGACAATCATGTTGGGTTCAATCATGAGCCACCTAATGTGGCTGCACAGGGGGAAAAGGGGTAGAAGGTGTCCTTGAGCACTGATAATTATTTATTTGCTCCCAATGTACCTTATCAATTTAACCTGGTATTAGATATCAACTCTATACGAATTCTGCAGCCCTTTTTCCACAGTTCTTATTCAGCTGGGATCTTGAGAATCAGAGGGAATTTGCAGCTCAGTTAAAGATGTCACAATCACAATAGTTTTTTCTAGTAGTGCAAAAGGGTTTATCTATTCAGCCTGCTTGTTTTTCTACAGGTCTTGGGTTTTCAAAAAGCTTTCCTCTCCCTCAGCAGCCAACTGGAATGGCATCTCAATTGGCAACTCTTTCCAGAAGTTCTTCATGTTATAGGAAGCAACCAACATTTTTAAGGCCAGATAGGGCTTTTCACCCAATTGAGGGGTGCACCCACTTGTCACATCTCTTCTCTCAAAATATCCCAGATGAATCAGCACATTTCCCCAAGAAATCAATGAAATAAACAAATTACCATCTCATGACTGTTCCAGTAATTTAACAGTCCTTCAGATTACCAGGATTTCACCGTTATACTTCTTGGATTCACAATGCAAATTTCTCTCTGAACACCTGGTTTTCACTCAGTATTTGTTTTTCTCCACCTCCCTCATTTGCATGTAAACCAGATGTCCACCTGGACAGTTGATTGGTTTGGAGGGAAGGGAGGAACAATTATTTTGCAGACCCATCCAGTTGTGCTCAGGGCCGGCTTTCAGCCAGTTTCCCTGATTCCCTGGAACTGGGCCCCGCACCCTAAAGAAGAGAGCCTTTTTAATTTTTACTCACCCGGTGGCAGTCCGGGTCTTCAGCAGCACTTTGGCGGCAGATCCTTTACTTGCTCTGGAGGTCTGCAGCGGCATTTTGGCGGTGGGTCCTTCAGTGCTGCGGAAGACCCAGAGCAAGTGAAGGACCTGCCACCAAAGACCTGGACCGCCGTCGGGTATCGAAATTGGGCCCTGCACTTCCTAAAGCCGGCCCTGGTTGTGCTGGGATATCATCTTACAAAGGTGGAGTAACACAGCTGTCTCAGAATGACCCTGCAGGTTTCTGTGTTGGGAAAACCAAGGGCAGTTAATATACAGATGGTCTGTATTAGCTTTAGCTGGTTACCCTTGTGGGTTTGGGTAGAATGGGAGAATCCCGAAAAGCTGGGGCAGATCCTCTGCCCCACTTTCTCTCTGCTCTCTCCAACTCTGTGGTGGTAATCATCTTAGAAATGCTATATACCAGGGGTGCTCAAACTTAAGCTTGCAAGCCACATGTGGCTCTTTTACAGTTAAAGTGCGGCTTGCGGTGCCCTCCACACCCACACCCTGTTCTCTACCTACCAGACTGGGGCAGGAGGAGCACAGGGCTTCTGCTCTGCAGCAGGATGGTGGGGCTAGGCGCTTCCGCCCTGAGGGGATGAGGGGTCTCGGGACTTCAGCAGGAGCGGGGCTGAAGCCCTGAGCCCCGGCAGGCATGTCCAGCTCTCAAATTTCTGAAGATTATCGTATGTGGTTCAGAGGATCAGTAAGTTTAGCCATTCCTGCTATATACTTTAGATAAATAATTAGGTCCAAAACCAAGGGGATTCTGTAGGAATGGGGAAGAATATCACAGGCGCAGCATTGTCCCTTCCATGCGCTCTAGGCCTTAATGCAGACACTTCTCCACATATGGACATAGAGGAGAGAAAGTTGGCCCAGTTTCACTGATGTAAATCTAGAGTAACTTCACTGAAGTTAATACAGTTACTAAAGATTTATACTGGTGTAACTAACAGCAGAATTTGTCCCACTATGAAAGTTACATGTTACCAATCATCAGATACACTTTTAATTGAACAAGGTTCCCTTATCGATATTTCAGCATACTTTGTACTCTTGTTTTTTCACCAAAATCTGATAATTGTTGTTTAATTTTGGTTTGATTCAACATATTCAGGTTGTGAGTTCAATCCTTGAGGGGGCCATTTAGGGATTTGGGGCAAAAATCTGTCTGGGGATTGGTCCTGCATGGAGCAGGGGGTTGGACTAGATGATCTCCAGAGGTCCCTTCCAACACTGATATTCTATGACTCTCTAGATATAGATATTCCTTTGAATCATTTCTCAGCAAGTCTGTGTTTTTTTTCTTTATATAATGCAATTCTAAAATATGAAAATCTGTTTTTTGTTGAATTTTTAATAACACGCTTTTTCTCTAGTCGAGCATTAACCCAGTCAGCAGAGATTTGTCAGAGTAAGGGCTTTGCAGACTTAATACTGAAACAATGCTGTTATTAGTTTTCAACTTGAAAGCATCATGTTATCACCAATAGACCTGCAGGTTTTTATATATCTTGTTGCCCATAATATTTTAACAGAATATATTTAAATTGCTTAATAAATTTAGTTCATCAACACAAAATCCATCACACATCTAGTTGCTATTTTGAAACTACTCTCAAAATAAAGACATTGTAACAATGTTGGGGTAGATGTGGGGTAAAATTTCCAAAAGTGTCTCAGTGACTTGGGAACCTAAATTCATTTTTCAAAGGTGACTTAGGCACTTAGGTTCAGATCCTCCAAGGCATTAAAGCTTCTCACTCCCAAAATGGGAGTTAGGCACCTATATACCTTTGAACATCTAGGCCATAGGCACCTAAATCTCTTTGAGAATAATAAAATTTGAAAATGAGATTTAGGCTCCTACATGAATTAGGGCCAGATTTTTAAAAGGTATTTAGGTGTTGCTGCAGTCAGGGTCTCAGCACCTGATTTAGTAACCTCAATTTCATTTTTAAAAGATGTTTAGGCACTTATGAGTCTAAATGACAGCCTGTGGGGAGGATCCACAAGGTCCAGGAACTCAAATAATTACAGGGGACAATCAAAAGTATAACAGGGATGAGTGTGAAGGTCAAAGGGTCAAACAAAAGGAACCTGAAGGGGACACCGAGCAGAGAACCTGGGACAGCGCCCACCGTTCCTCAAAGCCAAGAGAGCCAGCGGACACCATCCAGAGGAACTCTGCCCAGATACATGAGCGAAGGCAGGATTGGAAATAGGCCCTACAGTCACAGGGAGCCCCCTCAGTCAATCTCCTCTTCCTGGTCTTATAGATGGCTACTTTTGCCAGCGCTAGGAGGAGGTTGACATGGAGGTCCCATGGCTTTGTGGGGCCACAGATAAGGTGTGTGTATATGAAAAGGTGAGGTGAAAAGTGCAGCCAGAAATGTTAAAAGGATGTCCAGGAGGATCTGGAATAGGGGCTGCAACCTGGCGCACTCCAGGCATACGTGCATCAGGGTCTCCCTCATGCTGCAAAAGGGACAGATGTCAAGGACAGGGATGAACACCGTCAAGGACACGTTGGTGCTCACGGCTCCATGGAGAAGCTGCCAACTGATATCCCCGGTGGGCCTTGGGACTAGGGTGGAGTATAGGCTGGCCCACCTGGGTTCCTCACCCTCAAGAGGTGGTAGTAGGTCCCGTCACTTTGTATCGGGGCAGGACACGAGGGTGAGAAAATGAAAGATGTGGAGCATGAGCATGTACAGATGTTCCCTTGGAGTGGTCCAGTATGTTATCCCTAGAATGATAAGCCCTCCCTTTCCTACAAACTGAGAAGGGGTTACCTTAGGTCAATTAGGGACACCTGAGTCCAATTAAGGGCTGCCTGAGACCTTTAAAAACGCCTACTCTGGTGAGGCAGCTGGGAGGAGAGAAAAAGCTACTGAAAGCCTAGTGGCAGCAGGGAGATTGGCTTCTCCAGAGTGAGAGATTGTTCTCCCCTGTGATGGGGCAAGGCCAGATGGCTACAGTAAAGTACTGAGAAACAGGTATGTTAGCCCCAGGCTAAACAAATCCCTAGCACCATGGTAACCAAATGGCAGTTGCTCCAGGTTAATCAAGGCACCTGGAGCAATTAAGACCTTTCTAGAAGGCAGTGGATATAGCTACTTTAATTAGAACACCTGCAGCCAATCATGGCAGGCTAATCAGGGCACCTGGGTTTAAAAAGGAGCTCACTCCACTCATGCAGGGAGGAGCCAGAGGAGAAGGAGCGCAAGTGAGGAGCTGGGAGCAAGAAGGCAAGGAGCTGAGAGTGAGAGAGTGTACTGCTGGAGGATTTAGGAGACAAGCATTATCAGACATCAGGAGGAAGATCCTGTGGTGAGGATAAAGAAGGTGTTTGGAGGAGGCCATGGGGAAGTAGCCCAGGGAGTTGTAGCTGTCATGCAGCTGTTACAGGAGGTACTATAGACAGCTGCTATCCACAGGGCCCTGGGCTGGAACCCGGAGTAGAGGGCCCGGGTTCCCCCCAAACCTCCCAACTCCTGAGCAGACACAGGAGGAGTTGACCCAGACTGTGGGGAAGATCACTGAGGTGAGCAAATCTGCCAAGAAGCGCAGGACCCACCAAGGTAGAGGAGGAACTTTGTCACAGCCCCCTACAGGGGAAACAACCAAAAATGAGTGCTTGCTTACAGGAGGGATGGACACCTCAGGCATACAACAGGACAATCCGCACCCCAACAAGGGGGCAGGGAAAGATATCCCCCTTTGTTTTGTGTTTGTAAATTGGTTTCTTTTTGTTTGGTGGAGGAGCACTCCTTGGGCCAGCCCTGAGGCCTACCTTGAAAATATTGATAAGTAAATACAGAGGGGGAAAGCAAACAGTGTGAGGCTGATTCAGCTCAGGCCCCGCTACTGCCAGAGAGGGAAGTGCTAAGTTCAGTGAGATGGAGGAGGTGCCTTGTCATACACATTTTATACCAATGAAAAGTTATGGGTGTGTCAATGTTAATTCAACCAAAAGCAACTCTTCAGTTTTGCCTCAAGATGAGCCTTGTCATTCAAGAGCTCTGTGTAAAGATAACACCACTTTTCTATGGAGTTGTACTAAAACCTCAGTGTTAACCAGGGATCCTAGTTTTCCATGATAAAAAAAAACTCTGATAAAAACCCATGAAAATCTGTGTTTTTCCATGGTTAAAATGAAATGCTGAACTTCAGTTTCCATAGCTAAAACAGATATAGGCATCAGTTGAACACAATGTTTTATTGCTATAT
The DNA here is from genome assembly GCF_003597395.2 of Chelonoidis abingdonii. Taxonomy (NCBI): domain Eukaryota; kingdom Metazoa; phylum Chordata; order Testudines; family Testudinidae; genus Chelonoidis; species Chelonoidis abingdonii. The sequence goes on from NC_133771.1 coordinate 127,586,654, forward strand.
AGTAGAACCTTGTTCATCCAATTGTCCATTATCTGGCTCTCTCTATTCATCAAACCACCAGCCACCCAGGGCTCAGCTTACCTGCCCCAGATAGATAGCCAGAGCCCCTACATCTTAAAATAACGGATAGAAAGCTCTTTGTCCATTTTTTTCATTATCCGATCTGGCCCTAGTCCCATTTAGATCAGATAAACATGGCTCCACTGTAAATTCCAAGCAGATTCAAAAAATCAACCACAAGAGGGGGAGATTATGTGCACTGAATAAGTGAAACTCGTACTTACAGTAACATTTAGTTAATAGTTAATACGTTTTTATTTTTTCACAAAAGATAAAAAATAAAGCATCTCTGAAAAAATGAAATTTCTGTGTGTTTCCATGGCAAACAGATTTTTAGGATACCTGGTGTTAACTCCTCTATCCCCTCCATTCATCTCAGTGGATGTGAATGCTAAAGTAAACTCTCTAGTAGTCAACATTAACTATTCCAGCTGGGTATTTCAAAAGTGCGTAAACGCTCTTTAAATTATTAGTTTTCATTGATGAACAGGTTAGCAGACAGAATGAGGAACGGGGTGGGAGTGAAACCCACAGAAGGGTAAATTCAGAGCTGCTGCAAGTAGGTTAAACAATACCATTAGTGATAGTAGATCTGTTGGACTAATCAGTACAATTAAAAATCTCAAATAATTCAAAAGGTTTAAAAGTTTGCTCCCATTATGTAATAGCAGAAACAACCACATAAAGCAAAATATATTCCTTGTTTTTTAACTCAGATAGCATAATATAAACTAGTACAGTGAAGAAACTGAAATAATTCTTCTTTCTGGAATTCCAATCATTACCTTATTAATAACATTTACTGTGTGGTGGTAACTGAAACGACTATTTGAAAAATGGCAACTTTTTCCTCATCATACCAGCTTCCGGTGACCTTAGCACTGCAAAGAGAACCATGTGGGCTGACTTCTGTGCTCATGTGAAGCCCTGTTTAAATCTGTGGCGCTTTGCACAAGCACAGGGGTTCACCTGTGCAGTTGTCTTTGCAGAATAGTTAACTGTCCATATCTGCTTATTTTACTAACAAAAAGAATTACATCCAATCAGACCAATGGTCCACCTAGTCTAGTATCCTCTCTGTGGCAGTGGCAAGTACCAGAAGCTTTGAAATCCGATGTAAATTCCCCAGACTGGGCTATTATGCATTAACATGAGCAGGAAGGCCAGTACAGCTAGTGGTTTTTACTTTAATAAAGATTTCATTTTAAACATGTTTTTACTGCAGAACTAATAGCTGTAGGAGGGTGATTGCACTCTAGTCTTCCTTACACATTTTCATCAGAGACATCAGCAAAGTTCTGACTGCAGAATCTTTATCTGATGATGATGAATGATGATGATGATTGATGATGACACAACCAGATAGAGATCAGCTTGACTGGCAGATCCCAGGCTGAGTTTGCAAGACTGGCAGTGTGGGAGAAAGGGGGGAGGAAGAGTTCTTTTTTTCTCTTCTTCAGTTATAAACTGAGTAAATTAGATATGGAAACCATTAAGTAATAATAAATATGGAATCCTCAAATTCCACATTTATAATATCCTGTTTCCACAATTGAACCTGGCTTCAGTTTCAGAGAAGAAAATACTTACCCATTCTTGTAGGACAAAAGGGCAAGAAAAATTGTGTTTGTTCTCTTATTGAGAAATATAAAGGATGTATTAGAATCTCTCTGAACAGTTCCTATAATCAGTAGTGACTAGCACACTGTAAATAGCATAGATCAGATAGACAGAAGAAAGGGTGGGCCTGCACTTTCTTCACTGACAGAAATTATGTTATTCAAACTACTTCCGTAACTTTCTTAGGTTTTTGCCTTGGGTTAGTATTGTAGACACAAATCTAATATGTATTTTTTCTGTCAATATCGCTTTCCTTTTCTACATATATTTGTTTTATGCCTCAGGAAAGGTTTCTTTTGTGAATATCTGTTCTTAATAATTCTAAAGATATTGTCTTGTCTTATCTGTTCATCCAAATTAATGCTTATCCGTGATCCATTATCCAAAGGGAAATACTGTGTGTGTAAATATCACAGACTATCAAGTGTTTCTTCTCTCACCAGAACAAAAGGAACTCACAAGATCCAGAAGTGATTAAGCCATGCGTCAGAGGCTGGTACTTTATACAGAATGCATTTGGGACAAGCTGAACAGGTGGCTTCATAACAGACTACTTCAGTATTCAAACTCTTTTTCAAAAGGTATTTACCTTCATATTCTTTTCCAGATCTGCAAAAGAAAAAAAAATTTCTTCCACATGGCTAAACTAGCATCTTTTGAATGAATGATAGGTGACTATTCAGTGCTGCCAGCTACAGGCTGACCAGCAGGCCAATGTGGAACAGTTAGAACAGACAACTTGCAAAAATAAAGAAGGAAGAGATGAGACAGTTTCTACAGTCCTATCTACCTCTGTTTCCTATAAATCTTCCACTTGTTATTTTCCCCACTTACAAGATATTGTCATAGTAACACACTGCTGAAAGAAGAAATGTTGTTCATTTATGTCCAGCAAATGGACAGACTAATGGGAAATCATCTTCAATGAAATAAAACATTTTTAATAAAATGTTTAATTTAAAACCATTGGGCGATTTAGTATTTAGGCTCCACTCTATCAAGAAATGAGACTAGGACAAATTCATCTGAATTTGTAACCAACTTAAGAATTATTGTGAGTTAGCTAGACAACTGTTTCTTATTAAGAAATACAAAATGACATCCTGAGCCTCATAATCCTGGAGAATGAGACACTGCATGGAAAATAACTTCAAAAGTGGAGTTTCATAAAAATAAAAAATCCAGGCACTTCTATACAGCTGAAGCTGCTGTGCAGAATGCCTGGCACATCTGAGCTACTGGATCCAGCTCTGCTGGAAGTTAAATTGATAAGGGAACTGCTCATAACAGTCAAATAATAAAACAAGCAGCTTATTGCAAGCTAGACTCACTGCAGTGAAAAAGAGAAACAGAAAGAATGTCTGACATAGAAGGGTAAATAAATGCCCAAGGGCATTGGGGTAAAGAGAAAAAGGCTGGAAAAAAGAAATGGTGGCTAAAGCTGCAATAACCAAAAAGTGTAGTTAAAGGTCCTTTAGTTTCAGTAAAAAGGATCAAGTATCTAGAAAGCAGTTCCTATCCAAAATGTGAGTGCTGGGGATAAAATTGTTCTACCTCTGACAAGACTCGCTCATAGTCCCAGAGTTCACTAAAGTATTAAGTTATGGGTCTAGCTACAGGGTAACAGTGAACCAAGAGCAACAGTCAGCGGTATAAAAAGTAAAACTATTTCGCCTGGATTTGACAGACATATGTTTTCACTGCAGCTCACTGTATGACTCTCTGATCAAGTGAGCACTGTATCTATAGCATTCGTGCTAGAAATAGGCCACTGTGATAAAGTCAGTCTGCAATAATCATATCCATTTCCTCTTTGATTAATTCTTGTCCTGCTGTTTTGACTATGAGGAAATTAAAATAAAAAACATGCATTGTATTCATTGCCCCAGCACACAAAGGAGCATCTAACATTGAAACACCCCAAATCCCACACCTCAGCTTTGTCAAGTTACACACAGGATTTTTGGTTCCGTTTCCTTGGCTTTAGCAAAACCTCCCCATTAGGATGGGACTTCCCTCATAACTTGCCCCCTGAAAGCAAGGCTGTAATTGGCTTCCATTCATTTTTACAACCAGGCCCTATGGCTGAAGCTTTGAGGAGAGAACAGTGCCTTCTAGGTTCAATTCTCAATGACACTGATTGGAGGCACAGTATATCTTTTAGCAGCCTGCAAACGCCGAAGATGGGACAAGAGGAGGACCACCCAATCTCACCGAGAGGCCAAAGAGCAGGGAGGTGGTTTAAAGCCCACCCAGTCTCCACAATAGACTTCAATGTAAAATCATAGCAAAGCAAGGGGAAGGGCTTCATCCTTTATTTTTCCCACAGTACAGGGACATGGACCATCTTCCCTTTATCTGTCCTGCTTCTTCAATTACAGCTCTCTTCTTCCTCTTTCACTTTCTTCCCCTCTAGCCAAAAAAATGGAATACCTCAAGAGATGATTCTCATTTCGCTCCTACCCACTCATTTTGCAAATGGGGATCAGGGTAGGTTTGGTGGAATGAGCCCTGTTCATTCCCTGAGGAGCAGAGGAGAGCTCTCAGAGGTTTGTCTTCATCCTCTGCTCCTGGAGGGCTAATGTGGAGGTCTCTTTTGTCCCCCTCTTCTTGAGAACTTATGGAAGAGCCTGGAGGAGAACTATATCTGCATAACCTCAGTTTTTTGGTGACTTCATGGGCTGCCTGGTTTGGCCACAGCTATCAGCTCCATAATTGCCAGGGATTCAGTGCCCATGACCATGAAAGCTGCATCACATAATTAGAGGAGTAATAGAGAGAAGAGTCCTGTTGAGACAAACCTCAAAGAATAGAAGACATTTTCCTGATTTAAAACAATTAAACAAAAAAAAAATCAAAATAATGGTTACTATTTTTAGAACCCGAGAGGGAAACCAAGTTTGGAGAGTGAGGTAAGGAGCAAAGGAAAGGGAAGCCAAAAGGAAAACCTCAGGCTTTCATTTCTATTTGTAGAGAGCTCTAGGGAGGACCCAGTTGGAGTCAAGGGGCCTATACACGTTTCTCTAGGGCAATCACTGATACACCCTCTCTCAGTGGGGCTGGGGTCCCTAGTTACACGCAGCTACTAATGCTGGGTCAACCTTGTCAGGCTCCCACATCTTAGACCTTGTGGCAGGCCTGCCACCTGCCAGCCTCCCCAAGCTGTTTGCCAACGGAAAAAGAAAAGAAAAAAACTATAAATGTTCTGACACCACTGAGAACATGCCCCTTCCTGGAGCCTACCAGCCGGGCAAAGGTCACTAGCACTCCCTTACTTCAGGGGTGTTTGTGTAGCAGCTTCATGTGGGGCCCCGACAATGTTCCCCCACAGCTTCTCCGAGTCTTGCTTTCTTTACAAGGCTGAAAAGTCTCTAGCATGGGAGGATTTGCTCTCATTGCTTCAGGAGATGCTCTAGCTGCTCCCTGCTCCAGCTTTCTCCCTAGCTGCCTGCAGCTTCCTCCTTTAAAAGCTCTCCAGACATTATTAGCAGAGGTGGAGGGGCAGGGCTACCTTAGTATATAGACCCTCCTTAGCCCCTTCCCTGTCAGCGAGGGCCTAACTAAGAAATAGGGTGACCAGGTGTCTGGGTTTCAAGTGGAACATCTGGCTGAAAAGGGATTCTGGCGGCTCTGGTCAATACTGCTGACCGAGCCATTGATGGTCTGGTTGGAGACACCGTGCAGCGGGACTGGCAGGCTCCCTGCTGGCGTCCATGCCATGTGGCTCCCGGGAAGCAACCAGCATGTCCCCCCTCCTGCTTCTACGCGCAGAGGCAGCCAGGGGTCTCCGCACGCTGCCCCTACCTTAAGCACTGCCTCAACAGCTCCCATTGGCCAGAAACTATGGCCAAGGGGAGCTGCGGGGGCAGCGCCTGCAGACAGGCACCGCACAGAGCCACCTGGCCACGTCTCAGCGTAGGAACCGGAGGGGTGACATGCCTCTGCTTCCGAGAGTTGCTTGAGGTAAGCGCTGCCAAGAGCCTGCACCCCAACCCCCTCCAGTGCTCCACCCCCGTACCCTAGCCCTGATCCCCCTCCCACTGTCTGAACCCCTCAGTCCCAGCCCAGAGCACACTCCTGCATCCTAAAACCCACATCCCCAGACCTACCCCAGAATTTGCACCCCCAGCCAGAGCCCTCACACCTCCCCACACCCCAACTCCCTGCCCCAGTCTGGACCCCCTTCCCTCACCCTGAACCCCTCATTTCTGGCTCCAGCCCACAGCCCGAATCTCTTCCCATACTCTAACCCCTTGCCTCAGACTGGAGACCACAGTCCGAACCCCTCGTCTCCACTCCAAAGCCCAGAGCCCCCTCCTACACCCCAAACTCTTCATCCCTGGCCCCACCCCAGAGCCTGCACCCCCAGCCAGAGCCTTCTCCCCACTTCGCATCCCAACCCACTGCCTCAGCCCAGAGCCCCCTCCCAAACTTTGAACTCCTCATTTCTGACCCCACCCTGGAGTCCACACACCCAGCCAGAGCCCTCACTCCCTCCCACACCCCAGCCCCATGAGCAGAGGGGAGGGATGGAGAGAGTGGGGGCGGGGCCTTGGAGAAGGGGTGGGGCCTCAGGGAAGGGGTGAGGAAGGGGGCAGGGCAAGGGTGTTCTGTTTTGTGCAAGTAGAAAGTTGGCAACCCTACTAAGAAGTGCCAGCTAAGTGCCTGACTTTCTTTGTGTTAAGAAAATGCTAGGAGAACAACAGTTTCTGCTGTATTTCTCCCTGTCCAAGCAAACCTCCAAAATAACCCCATTACAGGTTTAGTTGCACACTGAAACAAAATCAGAAGAGGCTGGTTTGAATCTGGAGCTTTGAATCTGAGTCAGCAAGCTATGTCCCATTGCTGATGCTTCGGTTTACCTGAAGATCTGCTTGTTTGGCGGATTCAGCATCAGGACCTTAGGAAGACTAGAGTGGAGTGAGGGGCCAGGTTTCTATTTTGAGCGGTTTGGCTTCGGGCAACAGAAACTCTCTTTGAGTAACCCCATGATTCCATACAAAAAGAGACTGACACAGACTCTTAAAACAAAGTAACTAGTTAATAAAACCAATGTAACTTCCAACCTACCAGGACCTTGCAATGGAGATCAACACAGAAACTCTCCAACGAGACATTTTTTATTCTGCTTCCTTACAACATCATATAGGAAAACTAGAGGGTCTTTTTTATGCCTCATGAATAAGGAAAGTGATAAAAATGCCCCCGAGAGAGCTAACCATATAATAGCAGCCGATCAGTATGGATCCACATAAAATTGCAGTAGATATACTAGCTTTAATAGAAAACCTATTTCCAGGGATACCGCTAACAGACATTAAATGTGACCCTCTAAACAGGCAGGGAAAGCATATGAAGTCCCCACAAGACTGAAAAATAAACCCACCAAACATGACTATACTATTATTGTAACCCTCTCACACCCCAAGGACAGAGATTGTGTCTTAAAAGCAGCTTGCACAGAAACGAAATAAATTGGAAGAACAGCACCACTCTTCTTTTTCTCCCAGATCTCAGCCCAATGACCCAAAAAAGGATGAGAAACTTGAAGGCAATTTTAAAAAAAAATCCTTTATCACTGAGGAGCAAAAGATGGGATGTTATTTCTACTTCAGACTAGAGATTATATATGATTCCATATGATAGAAAAGTTCTGTGGCTGTGTAGCAGCTGAAAATCATTGCCAGAGAAAATCTGAAGGGAAAAATTAATCACTCTGTAATTCAGATAATGAAAAACTCAGGCTCTCATTTGATATTGGAATCCACTAGTGTGGCTCCTGCCTCGTGCTGATCAAGGCTGGCTGTTCCCTGGCCCTCCTCATCCTTAAAGGGGGTAGACTGCCCTGTTACCATGAATACAATTGTACTAGATACTTCTAAAATGTTTTTTTCCCAAGAGAATAAAATTTTAGGCTATTGGACATTATAATGATGGATCCTCTCAAATATCTTGTTTCTTTTGTTATTTCTAAAATAGTAATCATAAGAAAGGGCTCCATCATGCTCCCTGACATAACCATTAGCCTGCTAAACCCAGGGTTGTGAGTTCAATCCTTGAGGGGGCCACTTAGGGATCTGGGGCAAAATCAGTACTTGGTCCTGTTAGTGAAGGCAGGGGGCTGGACTCGATGACCTTTCAAGGTCCCTTCCAGTTCTAGGAGATAGGATATCTCCATTTAAAAAATTCAGCTTCCAGTGCCCCTCCCATATGCTAGTGGGGCATATCCCTTTAAGAGGGTCTCTGGGGACACCAGGGCTTGATGAATCCCTGACTATGCAGTTTCAGTGGAGCGATGTTGGCAAGGAGAGCAGGACCATAGTTGTTAGCATAGCACAGACCTTCCTTGCAAGAGTTCTAACCCTCTCTACATCTCCTGGGATCCACACAATTTCAATTGGATTGCATAGTTTGTGACTGGCCCCCATAACTTGTTTCATGAGGAAGGAGAATATCTAACATCCCCTACATTCCAGTTGACAGCTAGGGCAGAATCACTGTGAGAAGAATATTGCAGAGTTTTCCTCCACTTTAGCTCCTTCCTGAAGGAAGGGATGATCAGGTCCAAATTCACTTTTATTTATTAGGCACATGTGCCTGAAGCCTTCTGAGTGTCTTAAGCACACTAAAATCAGCAATCGTCAGAAACCAATGATAATACCTAAAATAGCAGAAAAACACACAATCCAAACTAAAAATAACCACAACACAACTCCACCCCACTCTCATATCTAATCACCTCCTGTCCCCTAAACAATTAAAACATCTCAGCCTTTGTCCAGAAAGTGCCACAGGATTACATCTGTTATATATAATAGTCCAGGGGCGTTTTGCTTGAATAAGGAGTTCAGGAGTGGGCACTGTGGCTCTGTGATTAACAGAATAAAAGAACAGGTGTACAAAATGATTTTTAAAAGCTTAAGGAACAGTAAATTAAAATTGCACTATGTGATGTACATAGAACATGATCACTTACACCCATGTTAAAACTGAATCCCATTCTGCATTCCTTACACATCCCTAATTCCTAGTGCTCAAGGAATATAGGATCAGTCTTATGTGGGGAACAGTTAATAGCTACTCTGGTCTGCCATATTCACCCCATCTAGATAAGATGTTAAAAAAGAAGTTCCAGGGGTCAGATTAAATTGCTAAAATCTGTGAATAACATGTCATAACTTCAAAGATATTTTGAAGGTTCCTTGTTCTGATTTCCCCAAAATCAAAGTGCATTTACTATGCTCCATCATTTGACTTTGTGCATAGCAAAGCTTCCCCTCTCCCTCACTGGTGTTTGCCTCTGGAAGCAGTTGAAAGCACAATGGTTCTGAGTAATTTATTTGCATCTAACTTTAACTTTGCAGAACTTTAATGCTAGCAACAGAGTTTCAACTCCTTATGCTTGCATTCTTTAATTGCTTATGAAACCCTGTCTTTGGAACTCTAATGGCAATCCATAAAATAATACTAGCTTTTTGGTTAAGAAAAGGAATGAATCCTTTTTTCATTCCAGGATAGTTCATATTTTTAACCTTTCATTTTATTGTTTTCCTATTCAGTGTTTAAACTAAATGTAAAAACAGAATAAGATGACTGACATCTGACAAACAGGATACAAATGCAGTGACATATTTCTTCTATGTATTCTTAAAGCACAGTATGTTTATATATTATCCAGTAAAGCTGAGGTTTTGTGCCCTTTCTATCCATTACTTTTCTGTGGGAATGTGGGATTCTTAATAGTAAAGTCCCCATTTTTTGCATCTGTCCCTAGATGTTGCTTAGCTCCCACAGTGTATGGAATACTGTGCAAATTCAGTCATTTATAAAACCCTAATATGTTTACTAATGTAAAATAGTAATTCTCAGAAACTGAACTCACATCAACTACAGGTATAGCCTATAGCATCAGCATGGAGTTTTTGAGTGCTGCAATTTAAAATCTAAACAGTCTGTGAATAATTTCTTTTAATTTAGGACCCAATGCTGCATCAAGATCTGTCCCTACTCCCATATAGAGTGCTATTTACTTCACTGATGGAGGGAAGCTCAGCAGGCAGGTGATGAGGATCAGCTGAGACAGTTGGAGAGCACATCATGATTGGGTCTAATTCCCAGCTGGAGGATATAAACAAAGGCTCCAGTTCCATGTGGAGGGTAGGGCCCAGGAGAAAGCTGATAGTATCTGCTCCTGTGGCTGCAGCAGAAGATGAGGCAAGCCAGCCTTGCATAACCTCTATGTGGGAGAGGTCCTAACCCTCTAAGGGGACACCAGAGTCTTGGACCAGAACCCAACTATTGCTTTTCTTATTACTCCATATTTCCTTTTTGTCTGTACTGTGATGAATAAATAGAGCTGTGAGGAATGGGCTACAAATGTAACTGTGTGGGCTGATGATTTGTCCTAGGTTGGTGATAAGGTGCCCTAGCTTACACTCATCTTATTTATTGTACAGTGAATAAATTACTTCCATATGCAGCTACAATATATCTTCTGTATATGTGTACCTGTATTTTAGTAATTCCAGTGCCTCACATTTAAACAATTAGTGCCCAATAATGGTGTGGCTAGTCACTTCAAATTGGAAACTGAAAAACTCATCCTCACTCCAAAATCATGGTAGGATGTTGTTTGTGGCATCCATTCAATATTCTGGACCAGAATGTCGGCTGAATTAATGATAATTAATTACTGCTAAAGATTTAACAATATACATTTCAATATATCTGCTTCTGCTAAGTTAGTAGCCATAATGTGTGTAATAGCAAGTTTAACTATGATGGACAATGAGTATACATATTCAAGGCAGGGTAAATGGATTGGTTATTTCAAATAGCTAGCTACTCACTCACTCCTCACTCCTTTGCATAATGCATGAAATTGAAATGAAGAAAAAGTGCATTTTCAGGTTCATTAAAGATGAAATTGCAGGTGAATTAAAATGCATAAATATTTAGATCTGTTACTTTTTAAAACCCATCTCTAGAATCCTCAGTGGCTTTATATGTTTCCTAACTGAAAGAATTTTTCCACAACTAATGAAGGTTCTGATACAGCAGAGAAACTTCCATGATACACATTTACAGATTGTCTGCTAAGCTCGGGGGGGATAGGTCAGTGGCTTGAGTATTGGCCTACTAAACCCAGGGTTGTGAGTTCAGCCCTTGAGGGGGCCACTTAGGGATCTGGGGCAAAAATCAGTACTTGGTCCTGCTAGTGAAGGCAGGGGGCTGGACTCAATGACCTTTGAAGGTCCCTTCTGGTTCTAAGAGATAGGTATATCTCCAATTATTAAAATCCTTCTAGGAGCTGGACATTATCCTTAGAATTAGGAAGAGTGCAAAGAGGATGTAGAATAGATTAACATCCAGTGACATTCTGTCCTGGTGGATATCTACCTAAACTGGGTAGCTAGTTATTTTTTGTGACAGTCCAAATTTCTTGGTCAAGATATAGTCCAGGTCTAGATTCCAGAGAAAATAATGAAAAAATAATAAAAATAATGGTAATAAAAAGATTTTGGGGTAAATTCAAAAGTGTCTGGCCTGCAGTCTGTCTATTGACTACCCTTGACCTAAACAATGAGATTTTGGCATTCAGGAATTTTGTACCAGCAAAAAGACATCTTTTTTTCATTAAAGAAGCCCAAAAGTTTCATAGCAAGTTTTGGGAAAAGTCCCTTTTGTGCTAGGAAAGAAAATGAAAAGAAAGAGAAAGTGACTGTGTCTGAACCAACTTTTGAACTTTCATGAGTTACACTGGCAATTGTAAATATGTATATATGGTATAAACAGAATGTATGTTTAGACAAACCTAAAAATATGTGATATTCATGTTGAGTTTGGCTTTTTATCTGAATGATCAAAACGTTCCAGGCCTCACAAAAGACCCTCCAACAACTTTCTATACTTGATCCCCTCTCTCTATTACATGATGTGCCACCTTAATTAGTAGAGGACTTGGCAGACATTAATCCCATTCAATGTTGGAGCCTCCTATTCAATAGGAGATCAGGTAACCAGCTGCTTGTCATCAAAGGGGTTTCATTTTTTGGGACTGACTGACTTGGTGACCTGATCTCACGTAGTGTAAGTAATTCCTGCTGTGTCTGGATCATTTGCCACTTTAACCATTCAAAAGGAAGCTCGGTAACTGTTATAGGTTAGGTTACACCTTGTTGAAGCTGGTGAGTGTAACAGGCACTAGGGAGCCTAAACCAAAACACAGACACGTGCCATCACTCAAAACAAAGGCACATATGTGTCTGCTCAGGAATTATACCTGTGTGGGCAATGGGTTTCACTGGATATTGTTTGGGTGGAGGGCAGTGTGAGTAGGTGAGGGAAAAGCAAGAGAGAGAGCACAGAATCAGACAGAGAAGGAAGCTACAGATACAGCCTGGACAAGCCCGGTGTATGGTCATGAGAGAAATCTGAAGAGCAGGCTTTTGGGCCGATGTTGGTTAAAAGTTTTAGGGATGTAAGAAAGGAAACTACCTCCTGTTGTTTAGTTTCTCCTGTGCTAAGGGAAACAGGACTTAGTACAATCTTTCAAAATAAAAAAAAATTGCACCAAACAAATACCTGACTCCATTACAAAGTTCTGCTTCCAACTGGAACACTCTACAAGAACCCAAATTTTTGGCAAGCCACTCGAGTCAAAAGGGGTAATAAAACTTTCATCCTCCCAAAACATACGTGAATGGACTGTCAGATTGGTTTCTTATGATTACAGCTAATCTGTAGACTAGATCAAGAAAATGAGGGATGAATTTAAAAAAGAAGAAAAAAAAAAGAAGCCCAGTACAGTCTTGGACCTAAAAGCAGCATTTGTTTACATATTCAAATAGCAGTTTAATGTGAACCAGGAGAAGATTACTGAGTACCAAGCATCAGAGGAAAGCAATAGCTCCCATAATAGCTCCATCCTGAAGAAGAAATCCGAACTGGGTCTAGTAGACCCTACTCATGGTCTTCAAATACATAATCCAGCACTAGAAAGAATAGTTAAAGAGTGTAGGGGTAACTTTGGTATCTTCCCCTATATCCTCTGAAGGTGATCACAGGATGCTTAATTAAACTTTCCCAAAGAACCTCAAAAAAGAATGCTGGCTATTGCCTATGAAGGTGTACAGTGGATGGAGAAAGATCCATATCCTCATACACCTGCACAGCGGAAGACAGAAAATGATCCAAAGAGTTCTAAGAAATTCGGTCAGAGACCCAAATCTGACCACTGCTTTGCACCACAATATATAAAATGGTAAGCAGGATATTACAACCATACTCAGTTTGATTCTACTGGATACTTGTTCTGTGTTATATTATGCTATGTGTTGTGTTGTGTTGTGTTGGATCTGCTAAGGAGAGGATTGCAACTTCCATCAGCCCTCTTCCCACTGGCTAGGCAAGGGGAAAGGTCCTGAACAAGAATGTGCCCAGGCTCTGCTGGGAAGCAGTGGCCATATGTGGAACAGACTGTGACTGCTGGACACTACAGCTGGGTGCAGGTCTGCATGGGACTTATAAGGAGCAGCAGTGGCTGGGCAGGGAGCCAGTGCAGGTGGCCCCTGATGAGAGACACTAAATGATTCTAGCCTGGAAACCCCCAAGCTCCTATCTGCTGAAATAGAGACTGGACTAGAGAAGCCACCCCAGACAGTAGGCTTGAAGAGCCCTGACTCTGGACTGGACTGCCCCAGGGGCCCACACAAGAACTACTATCGCTCACTTGAATGATAACGTTAAGCCTCTGTATCCAGGGTATTTGCAACCTTTCTCTCGCCTCCCAGCCCAAGTAGCCCAAATCACATATCTTTTCACTTAACTATGTGTCTGAGTGGCTACTGGGATTCTCCAGGGCTAGTACCTACAAGGCTTTGCTGCTGAAGCACCTACATCCTTGCTTTGGAGTTGCAGTACAACAGGCGTACTACTAACACTCTTCAGGTTTGCTGTATTCCAGCACTGAGCAGTCCCAATAATTACACGGTGCTAACCAATAAATATCCATACTGGGTATTTTGCATGATAACAAGAGATCCTGAGAACAGGAGATATGCAGGTAGACAGTCCCTAATTTAGCAAATCTCCTTGCATTAGGAAGTCTTGATTAAGACTGATAGATGCACAAGTCAGAGTAGAAAAAAGGTCTGATTTACAGCATTACACTGGAGGTAACTGATTGCAAAGGTCTTGCAACGAAAGATGCTCATTAAACAGAACTGCTGGTCTTCGGGCTTTCTACTGCTGACTGAATGCATAATAAGTTAATCATTTACTGGAGATACAAGTGTATCTAACAGACGGTATCTGAACTTTATCAGTATGAATTTAAACTCAAGCAAAACTTCCCCCCTTAGGATTTACTTCACATCCCATTTCCACCACTCTCACAGTATAAGCAACAAAACCTTTGCATTAATTTCTAGCACAATACAATGAGCCTGCACATATTTTTGACTTAGGAAATTTGCAGAGTGATTCTTTTCCACACAGACGATAAGGGCTTAACAACAAGGGGAGAGATAGCTCAGTGGTTTGAGCATTGGCCTGCTAAACCCAGGGTTGTAAGCTCAATCTTTGAGGGAGCCACCTAGGAATCTGGGGCAAAAAATCAGTACTTGGTCCTGCTAGTGAAGGCAGGGGGACTGGAATCAATGACCTTTCAAGGTCCCTTCCAGTTCTCTGAGATAGGTATATTTCCATATTATTATAATGCCATATATATATTTCCAAATAGCATTACTAATATTATGGCATTAACACCAAAACTTTTCTTGAAGGCTGGCTATAGCATATTATCTGACACAAATTTTCATATTCTCAAAATGACAATCAAAATGTTATATTGGAGGCATTTCTGGTGGTCTGTAACCGTATTAAAAACACCTGCTTAATTTATTGTTATTCCTGCTAAGATCCATCATAATGGTCTATAAAAGAAATGGAGGAAGACCAAACTTTCTGACATTAGGTTTACAGAGTGATGGCAGCTATTAGTATTGTGACAATGACATTAACAACATATCAAGCAGATACTAAAATGATACAGAACTACCATAAAATGAGCACTAAATCCACATGAAATTTATCAGTGGAGTAAGTCAACTTATTTTTTTCCTGCTAGCAGTTTCTACCCTACCATATACTAAATAACAGCCCATAAAACTATAACTCATTTCAGTATCTACACAGAAGAGAACTGATCAATGACAGGTTTATGGGACTAAATTAAAAATGAATACAGTTAGGTTTTTTCTATATATATGCTCCCTTCATCAAGCTAGTTTCCTTTGTGATTTTGATTGAACATGGCTATTCATTTTTATTTCAATACTGCACAACTCGCTATAACTTAAATCTTCTAAGCATGTTCATTACAGCAGTCTAGTATAAAATAAAAAAACCTGTCATATACTCAGTCCCACATTTCCCATTGCCTTGCACCTCATTTAGTCAATTACACCACTGCATGGTGAGTGCAACACGGGTGTAAAATTCCACCACTCTGAGTGAGTAAATGATTTCATACGGTAACGGTACTGTGCAACTGAGAGTGAGGTCTTATGGACATAAAAACATATAGAGCCAAATTATGGGCAAATACTCTATGTAATATATTACAGGGACATATATAATAACCACAAACGGTAGCATTAGAAGTGGGCTTTTGAGCCAACGAGTCTAGCGATCTGCATCAAACAGAAAGAGTTCCAGACCTTGTATATCACCTTGGTTGAATATTGTTACTGAGCTTTAACTCTCCCTCTGACCTCAGCTCCCCACTTCCTGTATTATTCTTCCTTCAGTCCCTACACACCTTCTTCCAATTCTCAAGTCCATCTGGAAAGGCGCTTTCCCTAGCGCTCATTAAGCCAAGACTTGCTTATCTGGGTCTTGCTTTACCCTGTGTTCAGCCTGTGTGCACTAAGTGAGGAGAGAGAAGGAAATGAGAAGTGAAAGAGGCAGAGAGGAAAGCAGCCCCTAATGGTGGGAGATCAGAATAGGACGGACTTTCAGTGATCTCTGATAGAAGCTCTGGCTTGACAGGCTGAGAGGACTGAGGCCACCCCTACACTACGAGATAATATCGAATTAGCTAAAATCAGTTTTATAAAACTGATATTATAAATTCGATTTCATGCGGCCACACTAGGCACAGTAATTCGGCGTTGTGCGTCCATGGTCCGAGGCTAACGTCGATTTCTGAAGCGTTGCATTGTGGGTAGCTCTTCCGTAGCTATCCCATAGTTCCCGCAGTCTCCCCCGCCCCTTGGAATTCTGGGTTGAATCATTATTGTCGCGGGTGGTTCTGGGTAAATGTCGTCAGTCATTCCTTCCTCTGGGAAAACATCAGCTGACAATCCTTTCGCGCCGTTTTTCCCTGGATTGCCCTGGCAGACGCCATAGCACGGCAACCATGGAGCCCGTTCAGCTTTTTTTTTTTCCGGCACCGTATGTGTACTGGATGCCGCGGAGAGAGAGGCGATACTCCAGCGCTACACAGCAGCATTCACTTGCTTTTGCAATGATAGCAGAGATGGTTACCGGTCGTTCTGTACCGTCTACTGCCGGAGAAAACTGGCAATGAGATGACGGTTATCTCTCCCCCTCTGTACTGTCCGCTGCTATCATGAGTGCCCCTGGCTGAAATCGGCCGGGGGCGCAACGCAAAAGCAAAATTGGGATTGACTGCCTGAGTCAATCCCTCCCTTATGGTTTCTAAAAATAGAGTCAGTCCTGCCTAGAATAAGGGGCAAGTGTATTAGAGGACCAGTGTATCAGAGCACAGCTGCTCCGTGTCAGTATTCACAGGGGGTGCCCCTGCAACAACCCCACCCGTTGCTTCCCTCCTCCCCCAACCTTCCTGGGCTACCGTGGCAGTGTCCCCCCCCATTTGTGTCATGAAGTTATAAAGAATGCAGGAATAAGAAACAGAGACTTGTTAGTGAGATAAAATGAGGGGGAGGCAGCCTCCCGGGGCTATGACAGTCCAGGCAGTACAGAATCTTTTCTTTACACAGGAAAGGGAGGGGGCTGATGAAGCTCAGCCCCCAGTTGCTATGATGAAGACGGTTACCAGCCGTTCTGTACCATCTACTGGGAGTAACTGGGAGTCATTCCCATTTTTACCCAGGCGCCCCCGGCCAGCCTCACCTGAGGCCAGCCAGGAGCACTCACGGGCTGATGGCGACGACGGATATCAGTCATATTGCACCGTCTACCACCGGGGAGGGGGAGAGGAGCGGATACTGCTCTTCACTGCTGCAGCATCGCGTCTACCAGCAGCATTCAGTACACATAGGGTGACATTGAAAGAAGTCAAGAAATGATTTCTTTCCCTTTTCTTTCACGTGGTGGGGACGGGGGAAAGAAACTGAGGAGCTATTCCCTGAACCACGCCAGACACTGTGTTTGAACCTACAGACATTGGGAGCTCAGCCAAGAATGCAAATACTTTTCAGAGACTGCTGTGGACTGTGGGATAGCTGGAGTCCTCAGTACCCCCTCCATCCATGAGCGTCCATTTGAGTCTCTGGCTTCCCGTTACGCTTGTCACGCAGCGCTGTGTATCCTGGAGATTTTTTTTCAAACGCTTTGGCATTTCGTGTTCTGTAACGGAGCTCTGATACAACAGATTTGTCTCCCCATACAGCGATCAGATCTAGTATCTCCCGTACGGTCCATGCTGGAGCTCTTTTTGGATTTGAGACTGCATCGCCACCCGTGCTGATCAGAGCTCCACGCTGGGCAAACAGGAAATGTAATTCAAAACTTTGTGGGGCTTTTCCTGTTTACCTGCCCGCTGCATCCGAGTTCAGATTGCTGTCCAGAGCGGTCAGTGGTGCACTGTGGGATATCGCCCGGAGGCCAATAACGTCGATTTCCGTCCACACTAACCGTAATCCGATATATTAATATCGAATTTAGCGCCACTCCTCTCGTCGGGGTGGAGTACAGAAATCGATTTAAAGAGCCCTTTATATCGATATAAAGGGCGTTGTAGTGTGGATGGGTACAGCGTTAAATCGATTTAACGCTCTTTAAATTGATTTAATCGTGTAGTGTAGACCAGCCTGAGTGGAGAGACACCTAGGGCTAATCTAAAGTCTACTGTAATTATTAGAAGGGCTCCAATAGGTTTCTTTGGTTCAGGCCCTTAGTAACAAACAAAAAGTGATACTGTTGTGGTTCTGGGGTGAGGACTAGAATCCTGCCCACTATATACTAATAGATTAGTAATGTAAATTTTAAAGGGTTCATAAGTATGTCTGTGTGTTTAGAGATAATCTTACTGGAATATATTAGATGAATTTTCATGTCTCTATTGTCAAATAACTATGACATACAAGGGGAATAGAATATTTATGTAAATTATTTTAACGGGTCATTGGAGATTTTTATTAATTCATTTTATTGTAATATTTAAGGGCTAGTTTCCAATACCTTTACTAACAATTAATAATACTTTTCTCCTAGAATTGTCCCACTGAAATTAATGATTCTGTTTACATAATAAGATACCATTCAGTATGAGTAGAGGTGTCAAAATCTGTTTATAAAGCTTTTGGTTTGGTTGTTAAGTTTTGTTTGTTTTTGTAATGTTAATGACATAGTTATGTACTTTTCAAAATGGTTACATGAGTTACTGATTATTCACCATCCATTACTGTGGATTTGCAAAGTTTTTTGACTGGGAATATTTCAATTACATTTTCTGTATATCTTTATTTCCACTACATATATCCAGTCTATTGTCTTGCCTCTTTCCTCCCCATTCCTATGTATAACCAAGTCTTAAACAGAAAAACAAAAACAAAATGCAAATTACTACAAACAAGAGCAGGAAATTTAGGGGATAAGATGAATGCCAAGAAAAAGATACAGTGGGAGGAATTAAATTTCACTGTAAACAACTAAAAGGTCAAAATCAAATTGGTATTCCTTTGTTTTACTTATAAAAAAATCTGTGTGATTTTCCCAAAATGTCTAAGATAAATGGAGAATCTCATGAAATAATGTGCCCCATACATATTCAGTTAAATAATGAACCCATATACTAAATGCACTGCTACCCAAGGGAGAGAAGGAAACGTTGTTGAGTCACAGATGAAAGATGTTTTTGAATGTCAGAACAAAAAAAATAATGACCTATAAAAAAGATAAAGAAAATCTGCCTTAAGAGAGGTCTTTTATCCTTATCTTGGAAAAAAACAAAAAACGCTTGCCCTGTTTTCCCCTGAGGTAACTCAATTTTAAGATAGAAATCTTCAAGGATATATTATCCATTACGGGAGAAAGTTAGTGTTCTGATTTAGTTAGGAAACTGAAAGTTATGGAGACAAACAAGATTCTTAGAATTAAATTTGAACAAACTCTTATCAGGATGGCTTCTAACTTTTTGTAACAAAGTGACTGCCATGTCAGAACAGAGCAATTGTTGTCCAGGTAGTTCAGTATCATGTTTCTGATACTGGCTATGCAAATCCAATGTGTAAGATGTATGAGCATAACTTTTTGTTAAATATTGTATCATGAAGTGAGATTTTTTTGTGATGCCAGCTGGCGATCAACTGTGATAGCCTTAGAATTTTTATCTTAGCTAGAGTAACTGCAGACATTGTTCTTATTCCATAAGGATTTATATTTTAGCTTCCAGTACAAATGTTAGACTTTTACCTTCATGCCTGTCTTTCATACTGTCCAACTTTAACTTGGGTACCTTTCAAAAACTGATAGGAAGCATTAAAGTCTCCCAAAGTTCCAAAGTATGGGAACATTTTTTGGCCCTGATTCAGCAAAGCACTTTCGATGATTTCAATGGGACAAGCATACTTAAAATTAAGTACATAGTTAAGTGCTTTAATGAACTTGAGTTTTAAAGAGATACATTTGAAACGCCATGTATCCAAATGATGTTAGGCAGTTAGCTGTGTCTAATAGGAAGCAGACAATGAAAGACTTTTAATAATGAAGTACAAGTAATCCTGTTCTTCTGAAACCTGCTAGCACTCGATTTAAACCAGAAAAATTGTCCAACTGATGATGGTGCCGCACCCAATTTTAATGGACTTTGGGCAAGTGACATCAAAGAGATAATAGGCAAACCTTTTTCAAATTTTAATAAATAGCCTTCTTCATCTCTAAAACAGAAGGGAAAATAGTCTTTTGCTTACAGTAGAGGGTTGAGAGTCAGGTGATCTGGGCTCTAGCACCAGTTGTGCCACAGATTTTGTGTGACTTTCAGCAAAAAACTTAAGCCTTTCTGTGCCACAGTTTCCCCATCTATAAAATGGGAATAAGTATTACCTACATTTTAGGCAACTGTCAAGGTTAAGTTAATGAATGTCAGTACAGTGCTTTGAGATCTGCAGATGGAAGATACTGTTTCAAAAAAATTAAACAAATAACTCCAAATATAACTTTGAATTTGGTGATTTTTTTAGTAAATCATGTTTTTGTCATTGTTTTGTCATTGTTTTCTCTTTGCTTTTTATATAAGCCTAAGGAATCACACACACAACAGTGACATAAATTAAAGTGGGCCCTAGGATGATCTAATTCATTCTGAGGCTGTCATAGACAGACCTACAAGTATGGGGAAACATGACTAGCTATCTGACAAGCCCCCACAACTTCTGGAATTTGGATGCAGGGGAAAATCTGGCCTTACGTCTCATATTCCCCTGTCTGGGATGGTGTTGTGTCTTTGCTATCCCAACATATGGCTGGGACTGAGACTTGGATGAGAACGAGCTAGCTGAACTTTAAACAAGACATCAGAGTAGAAGGTTTTGATTTGGCTAAAGAATCTTGAAATTATAGAAGACTAGGGTCTCATCCCTGCTATTAAGGATCCTCACCCCTTCTCCAAGACATTTACAAGCAGTACATTCACTTTAAAAGAAAGAATGCAATGGTGTAATATAGGGCAATAATCGCTATTTATACTACATTTACAATAAAAGGATAACCTTCCTGTTTACTCTGAAGGGTAAAAATATGAAGTATTTCCATGTTATCTATGGAAATATACAATGAAGTGATGGCAACTTATGTGGCAAATCATGATTATATACCAATTATAGATGAATTTTTATAATCAATTCATTCTATTTCCTGTTCCTGTTGGACTTTTGTATCTACAGAGTTGTTCTTTTCCACACTTAAAATTATAGCAACTCAATTAAGAACTCATTCGAATTCTAGAATTTTGCACCATGGACTCTGCAAAACTATTTCTTTAAAAATCTTGCAACAAATCCTGTAAGATCCAACTAAGTCCGCCACAGGGACTGAATTTTCATAAAGCTAAGACTGTACTATATTGGTCAAACAGTGTTTCCCATAATTTTCAACAGTGATGACCACTGACAATTCTCCTCTGCAGTACCTGAAAGGGGGTACAACTACATCAAAGGGGAAACGAGTATAGAAGACATATTTTTCAAGTTATATTTTAAGCACTTAAAAACTCTGTCACTCAATATTGGTGACATTCTTAATGTATTAGCATTTCAGGAGTAGGTTTCTTCTGTGGCACGCCAGACACACAGCAGGATTAAGAATCCTCTGCCAGTAGCTCCCCACACAGGACATATTCAGAGGAAAGATGCATACAAAACAGACATACAGTCTAATTTTTGTTCAGTACAAAAATTTACACTCCAATTACATGGGCAGTTTGCTGATTTTACTCACAAAGGCAGAAATGAAGCCATTCCACAGTTAATAAAAGCTTTCTTCACCTAAGCACAAAAATCTAACTTTACCCTATGTCCCAAAGGTGAACAAATCAGTAAGCGGTGGTCACAGAGGAAAGATACCTAGTCATGCATATTTAAGTTAGACGAGAAAGTTTCTCCAGATGAACCTATGCAAATGATTGCTGCCTGGGGCAGCTCTTTCTCATACCCAGGCCATTTACATAGATTTCCAAGATAATATTTAATCTAGTATTCAGTAAAACATCAGAAATTACTTTTGCCAACACCCAACATACCCTATGGGAGATCTGTCATAAACAGATAGCTAAGGGTTAATGTTTCTTTTACCTGTAAAGGGTTAACAAAGGGAACCAAACACCTGACCAGAGGACCAATCAGGAAACCGGATTTTTCAAAGTGAGGGAGGGAACTTCTGGGTGTGTTTTGTCTTTGTTCTGTCTGTTTGTTTCTCTCGGCTATGAGGGAAGAGCTTTTTTTTTTTCTATCTCCAAGCTTCTTTCTACCCTTCTGTTCCCAAGTTGTGAGTACAAAAGGAAAAGCAATAGGTTTATATTGTATTTTGTATTTACATGTGTGGAGTTGCTGGAATGTTTAAATTGGATATCTTTTTGAATAAGGCTGATTATTCATATTTTCTTTTAAGCAATAGCCCTGTGTTATGTCATCTTGATGCAGTGATCATGTCATGTGTTTTTTCTTTCTTTTTTATATAAAGCTTTCTTTTTAAAACTTGTTGGATTTTCTTTTCCTAGTTAAGGCAAGGGGATAGGAATCTCTGTGCCAGGAGTACTGTCTCTCTCAGGGAAAGACTGGGAGGGGGGAGAAGAAGGAGGGGGGAAGGTAAATCGTCCTCTCTGTTTTGTGTTTCAAGGGATTGAAGCAGGGAAATCTCCTAGTATCCCCAGGGCGGGAAAATCTGGGAGGAAGTAAAGAGCAGGAAGGGAAGTGGGTTATTTCCCTTTGTTGGAGGCTCAGGGCATCTGAGTCTTGGGGGTCCCCCAGGGAAAGGTTTGGGGAGACCAGAGAGTTTATCAGGTACTCAGAATCCTGATTGGTGGCAGCGAGATAAGATCCAAGCTGGTAATTAAGCTTGGAGGTTCATGCTAAGCACCCAATTTTGGACGCTAAGGTCCAGATTTGGGACAGAGGCTTATTACATGATAGTATTCAGTAAAACATCAGAAATTACTTTTGCCAACACCCAACATATCCTATGGGAGATCTGTTTCCTCTGAGCTGCAAATCAGACTCTTAAAACATTCTCCCCCACCAAATGAGGAGTGTGACCACTTTCACTGTCTGTGTTGTGTTTTGTAGTATGGAAAATATTATTTTCAGTTTTAATCTTCTCATGTAAATCTGATTTACTTCTTTTATGTATTTATTATTCCTCCCTTTCATTTGTCATTGAAAAATGATGGATTACTATGAGCAGGAGAGGTTTTGTGGCTACAAGGAATAGAATGATATTGCCACAAATTTCTGTTGAGGAAGCAGCATGCAATATAATTTTAATTTGATAGGAACATAAGAATTGCCATAGTAGATCAGACTAGTGGTTTATCTAGCCCTTTTTTGTCTCTGACAATGGTTAGTACTAGATGCTTCAGAGGAAGGTGCAAGAAACCCTGCAGAAGGCAGTTATAGAATAAACTGCCCATGGGAAGGCTTTCTACCTAACTTCCATTAGTTAGAGGGTGGCTTACACCCTGAAATATGAGGTGTATATCCCCCCCAAAGTCATTTTTTAATCCTTCTGGATATTTTTGTCATAGAGACATACATTTATAACATAAGCATATAATCTTTTTGAGTCCTACTGACCTCTGGTTATCAATGATGTCTTATAGCAATGAGTTCCAGAGAATAACTGCATTCTGTAAAAGCGTATTTCCTTTATCAATTTTAAATTTGCCATCTTTCAATTTCATTGACTATCCCCTTGTTTTTGTATTATGAAGAAGGGTGAACAGAATTTGCGGATATACTTTTTCTGTACCGTTCATTATTTTATATACATCAAATGCGTAGACAACTGGGTGCATGGAGGGGTTTGTACGTCTTCCTTTTTGCTTCCACCCTCTGATTGTAGGAACTGCATTAATAAATAACAGAAGCACTGAGTCAGGAACAGAAAGTTGTTTATCTCACTTACTAAAGGTGGATAAATGTAATTTTGGCACAAAACCACTTACTAGAGCAATATTCAACTGCTGTTATTTAATTACTTTTTAACTCTAGGCCTCCTTCCCAATAAAAAAAATGTTTACGCTCCTGTACATTCATCATACCCCTCTACTTCATCTCTTCTCTAATGTGATCAGTTCAACATTCTCATCACCAATCTCTGAAATCCCTCTAGTTTTGCTCTGTCCTTTCTGACATAGGATGATCCGAACACACAGGGCAGTGGACAGACCTGATGGGTCTGTATGGGAAGACTTAAGAGGTTCCCACCCTCCATTAGTCTTGGGGTCACACCTTGAGTAAGTGTGAGCAACTCCTAAACCTCCCTGCCAGGTCACAGTAAAGTCTTCATTGGCAGATGATGAGGAAAAACACATAACTGTCAACAGAGAGGTTGGTAATGAAGTGTATGCCTTGTGATGGCATATAAGGGCAACCTGCATTATCTACACAGTAATTGGCCAACCACTACACCATTGGGCAGATGAAGCTCTTTATCTCAG
Organism: Chelonoidis abingdonii; assembly: GCF_003597395.2. NCBI lineage: Eukaryota > Metazoa > Chordata > Testudines > Testudinidae > Chelonoidis > Chelonoidis abingdonii. The sequence goes on from NC_133771.1 coordinate 127,610,754, forward strand.
GTTGGCAGCTCATCTAGGACAAGCACAGTTCGGAATACAAATCCTGCACCCAAGTCAGCTGCTGTGCTTGTGGCACCTATTGCTCCAGTGCAGCAATAGCTGCTTGTGGGAAAGATTGGGAAAGGCGCTGCACAAACCTCTCTCACTTAAATCCATTCACAGAGTAGGTTATTCAGCCAACATACTCATTTAACACATTTAACTCAATCAACTTGCCAGACTCCTGTGGCAATGGGGAAGTGGCGATGGGGACAGGCAGAAGATGCTGCTGGCAATCCTTAGTCACACACAGTGGCCTTAGGATGATGGTTGTTCTCCAGAGATCAGGGCGGATATGGAACTCTTATTCTCCTTAGGCGATAGAACAGGCCTTGTTAGGAACAGCGCTGCTCTCCCCAGTCCAGGGAAAGGACTGAAAAGGAACCCTAAACATAGCCTTACCTTTCTGCCCCTGTCAGGTTACCACTCCTGGCTGGTCGTCCAACTCAGTGGTCGAAATAAAACAAAGACTCACAGACCAACACTGGGTCATGGAATGTCAGAGCTCTTCTTGACAATGACCAAAAACCATAATGCAGAATAGCCGTTATTGCCAAAACACAGAAGAGGTATAACACTGACATCGCTGCACTCAGTGAAACCAGACTCGCTGATGAGTCCCACCTTGAGGAATCAGGAGCAGGCTACACCTACAACTGGATTGGAAAGGACAAGGATGAGCCAAGATAGTCAGGGATAGGGTTTGCCATACACTTTGACATTGCCCACAAGCTTGACTCGCTCTCCAAGGGAGTCAATGACCAACTTATGATGCTCCACATAAACTTGTCCTGGGACCAGTAAGACACCATTAGCAGTGTCTATGCACTGACAAAGATTTATATAGATGAAGTCATACAGACAAGGAGTTTTATGAAGATCTCAGTAGGGTCTTTGGACGTGTGCCAGACCAGGACAAACTCATTGTTCTTGGAGACTTTAGTGCTCGTGTGGCAGCCAACTCTGACACATAGAGCTGGGTGTTAGGCCACCACAGAATTGGAAGGTCAAAATCTAATGGCCAACTGCTTCTCTCCAAGTGTGCCAAGTTCAATCTCACGATTACCAACACAGTCTTCCAATATGCCTCCAAATATAAGACAACATGGATGCATCCCAGGTCAAAACAGTGGCAAATGCTGGACTATGTAATTGTACAGGCTAGAGACATTAAAGATGTGCATATCACCTGCTCTTTGAGAGGCGCCGAATGTTAGACCATACGCTTGTGAGAAGCATCATGTTGCTACTATTCTCACCAAAGTGCCCAAGAAGATGTCTCAAACTACCAAAGAAGATCAATGTGGCTGCCATGAAAGACCCCAATAAACAGACAAAGTTGGAAAAGACACTGGAGACTGCATTAGATGAGGTCCCAGAGAACTTCACTGACATTGAGGCAACCTGGCAGACGCTCAGAGATGTTACATATAACATGGTATCCAAAGTTCTTGGATTTTTAGGGTGGAAACACCAAAACTGGTTTGATAAGAATGACCCTGAGATAGACTGGCTACTGGAGACCATGCACAGAACATGCAAGTCCTTCATCTTGAACAAGAGCACAGCAATGAAGGAGGACAGGGACCATCAGACCAAACATACACTGCAAACCTGATTATGGCTAATGAAGAACCACTGGTGGAAGCACAAGGCTACAGAACTGCAGGAAGCGGCTGACAAGTATGACATGAAGACCTTCTACAAAGGTCTCTGTGCTGCGCACAGACCAAAATCCAGTGGCACAGCCCTGTTCTTACAGCAGATGGTAATTAGCTGCTTAAAGGCAAAGGTGATATTCTCTTTCACTGGGTAGAACACATTGATAGTCTCCTGAACTGTCAATCCGCTATGTCTGCTGAAGCCATTGACTGTGGCATCCTATCCTGGAGGAGCTGTCCATGGATTCTTCTTTAGATGAGGCTACTAATACCATCAAGCAGCTGTCCAGGGGCAAGTCTCCAGGCCCTGACGGCATTTCACCTGAAGTGTACAAATGTGGAGGTGCCCACCTTGTCAGGAAACTCACTAGCCTTTTCAAAACTATATGGGAACAGGATACCATGCCCCATGAGTACAAGTATGCTTTCATAGCCCATCTTCACAAAAGGAAGGGAAGCATATCTAGCTATGAAAACCAATGCAGAATTTCACTACTGTCTATAGCGGGGAAGATCCTTGTGTGGGTTTTCCACAACAGCCTTATTTCTCATCTAGTGCACTCAGTGTACCCAGAGTCAGAGTGTGGCTTTCATGCTGGCCATAGCACCATAGACCTGATATTTGCAGCCTGACAAATACAAGAGGATGCTTGTGAACAGAACAAGGACTTGTATATGGTGTTTGTTAACCTGTCCAAGTCCTTAGACACTGTGAATTGTGAGGGCCTATGGAATCTCCTTCATAAATTTGACTGCCCAGAGAAGAGGATTGCTGTAATTTGCTCATTTCACGATGACACGATGGCGAGGGTGATAGAGCATAGTGACTTACCGGAAGCCTTCCCTGTCACCAATGGCACCAAACAAGGACAAAAAATGACTCCAGGCCTCTTTGCCATTGTCTTCTCAGCCAGGCTCTTTTTCACATTCCAGGACTTTGACGGAAGCATACACATCTGGTTTAGATTGGAAGGGGTTCATTTCAATCTACAACAACAGATGGCCTGCATCAAGGTAACTGAACAGCTCTTAAGAAAGCTCATGTTTGCTGATGACTGTGTACTCATTGATGAAGACACACTCAAGGACATGCAGCTTATCATGGATCACGTGCCTATGCCTCAAAATGCTTCAGTTTCACAACCAGCCTGAAAAAGACAAAGGTTATGTAACAGCCAGCACCAGATCACCAGTCTCACAAACACCATAACCCCATCATCACAACTGGCAACACATCCCTAACTCAGTCAGGAAATTCTGCTATCCAAGTAGCATACTTTCCAGCAGCGCCATGTTGGATGATGAGGTCATTCAGCACTTGGCAAAGTCCAGCTTGGCATTTATCAGGCTCACCCACAGACTCTGGAGGGCATGTGGAGTCTGTCTCAGAACCAGGATAAAAATGTACAATCCTGTTGTACTCTCATCACTCCTCTATGGCTGTGAGACATAGAAGCTCTACCGAAACCACATCAAACAGCTGGAGAACTTTTACCTTCGCTGCCTAACATCAAGCGGCAGGACAGGATCCCCACACTGAAGTCCTCGAGAGGTGCCAAATCCCTAGCATCACGAGTATGCTCATCAGGGTTCAACTTCACTGAGTCAGACACGTGGTCCATGTGGAGGCTTCCTGTATACCAAAAGCAATGGTCTACAGCCACTTTGGACAAGAACTTGCTCTAAGGGCTAACCAATCCTCAAATATAAAAACACCTTGAAGGCCAACCCGAAAGCACACAAGACAGACATTAAAACCTGGCAAATTATTGCACTAGACAAACCCAGATGGAGACATTTGTGCCAAGAGGCCACATCCACTTTTGAGAAGTGGTCTCTGCAGGAGAAGAGATCACATTGTAAGACCAACACCTCAAACCTTCTCCCACAACAACTCTACACTTGCAAGAGAAGCAACCAGATTTGCAAATCCAGGATTGGACTTGCTTCCCAAGTGAAGCCACAACAAAAAATAAACCCAGAACTCAAGTCAACACTAGCTGAAACTCATCTGTTGAAGCGATGGGAGATTCCAGGGTCAGAACACAATATTCCAAGTCAGGACATACCATTAATTTATATAATGGAAATATAATATTTCAGTAAAACTTCAATAAGATGCTAAGATGCTATGATGAGAAATACAGTGTAAATAATTAGGTAAGTGATATAGTAAGGGTGCAATATTGATCCATTGCGCACATTTGCCTCTTGAAACTCTCTACACCTCACATTCCTGCATTTTGAAGGATATTAATTTTTTCTATTTGTTTACATATGCATTAGACAAGGGGTGAGCAAACTATGGCTCAGGGGCCAGATCCAGCCCCTCAGGGCTTTGGATGAGGCCCACAGAATTGCCATCACAGTGGCGCTGCAGGTTCTATGCTGCTCCGGGAAGTGGCCAGCACCACGTCCCTGCAGCCCCTGCGGGAGGTGGGAGGGGGGCAGAGGGTGCCACGCGCTGCTCTCACCTGTGTGTTCCACACCTGAAGCTCCCATTGGCCACGGTTCCCCATTTCCGGCTACCCCAGAGCTGCTCCGAGTAAGCAGCACTGGGCCAGAGCCCGCAGCCTGCCTGCACCCCAACCCCCTTCCCTGAGTCCCCTGACACCACCTTACCCCTCCTCCACCCCAATTCCTTACCCCAGTGGTCCCCAATCTTTTCGTCTAGCAGGTGCCAGATGAAGGACCGTGGTGGTGGTCGAGCATCCGCCGAAATGCCGCTGAATTTCTGCCAAAATGCCATATTGGGGACCCCTGCCTTACCCTGAGCCCCTTCCTGTACACTGCCCCCCCCTCCTACACCCCGCGTTCCCTCCCTCACCCCAACCCCCTGCTCAGCTGTACATTCATGGCCCTGCATACAATTTCCCCATCCAGATGTGGCCCTCAGGCCAAAATGTTTGCCCACCCCTACATTGGACACACAAAATGCAATCCTATACCACATAATAATTCTACAAGAATATTTCAGAACATCTACGTACGTAATTTCTTTTATTGATTTAAGCCCTTACAGTCTATTTCATGTATTAAAAAAATAGGGCAGACTGCTATAGTACCAGTCAGTGTTATTTAATAAAAATCCATGGCAGAGGATTGATCTTATTGAGCTTATATCTGATTCTTAGTGTGTCAACTTCAGCCCTCTTTGCTCTGAAAGATATTTTTATGCCTGCCTTTATACCAGATGGGCTTCCAAGTATTTAATGAGAGATAAGAGAAAAATTACTTTATATTAAGTTGGGAAGAGGGGAAGCAGACTAATATCTAAACAGAAAAAACAAGGTACAGAAATAATGAATTTGCCTGAACCAATCTCCAGTTTCATGACCTCATCATGTAGGAGCTGCCTATCAGTTTTGCAACAAGCAATAAATATTAAAATGATTTTTTTTGCATCTTATCAAAAACTCCTGACATGAGTTGTTTTCACAAGTTTTCTCCTGTAAGCACTGAATGCCTCTTCATCAATCTTTTATCAAAAGCAATCTTGTTCTGATTTCTCTCATCACAAAAGCTTCTCTCTTTCCCCTACCTTTTTCTTGGTGAAAGGTACATGAATATCATTTTACACTCCACTGTAGCTGCATCTCCATCGATTGGGAAATAAAAAGTAGGTCTGAAGAAAGTGTCATGACCCTGCAGAACTCCAAACAACAGAAACACATGTAATGATTCCACTGTGCCAGATACAGTGACAAAGGAGAGAAGCATGTGTGCATGTCTACATGAATGTGTTTGCATTTCTTTTTTTCAAGCGACGCTTCTATTACAGAACATTTCCAAGAGGAGAAACAAGAGATTTCACAGTGGACTCAATTTCCTGATACCTCTCTGACATGCTCATCAAGCTTGAAAGAGACTAAACATTTATCAAAGCACCCACAAAGTACAGTGCTGAAGTTGTCATCCTTGTTTGCTTGACCTCCTTGAACTCATAATGTGTTCTGAGTTTTTAAGTTTGAAGTTTCATTTTATATTTACCCAGGCTGGTAGGGAGAAAAAAAGTAAAAAGATTCTAGAAGTATATTATGTGTCTTAACCAGCTACAGCTGGAACAGAATATACTGCAGCTGAGATTTAAGGCTTCTGGGACAGATCCTTAGATTGTGTAAATCAGGGCCATTCCACTGACTTCAGTGGAGCTATACCGATTTACATGAGTTGAGGATCTGGCCTCCATGTGCAAACGGGTAACAAATAGATCTAGCTCCAATGTATCTCAGTATTTGGGGCCTTATAATTATTGAGGTAGACAAATCTTGTCAAGATCCACATGTGATAACATTTTATACCAATACTTATATGGCAAAGGGTTTTCTTTTAATTTAACTAATCCTTTCAGGGTGAAATTCATACAGATCCAGTGAAGCGGCACAACATCCTCGCCATTGCTTCAGCCATGAGCGGGGGTTGCCTGGGAAAAGTGTTAGGGTATAATCAGAATAGCCATGTGGAAAGTCTCTTCACATCCCATATATCACAGGAGGAGTCATCTGTAAAGCATGCCAGGAAGAGATGACTGGATCTTTGTTTACATGCACTCAGTGGCACATATCTTTAATCATCTGATGCAGTGGCCATTTCTAGCCCATGCTGAAAGAGCAGCCCCATAGCCCATCTCTTGCTTAGGTTCCTACGAAAAGGCCAGTAATTATTACCCAGGCTTTGTACAAAGAGGGCTGAATTTTATACTGGAATTCAAATATATCACCATCATGGAAATGTTGTCACTGTTTCCATTATAAATACCCATTTTTAGGAGATAATTTAGGAATGTACGATTTGCCATATTGCATCAGACAATTCAAATCTTAAACTGGGAGCTCTTCAGAGCAAGGATTGTTGGACTTCTGTATTTGTAAGGTTTCTAGCATAATTGAGTCCAAACCCAGGTTGGGGCCTTTGGACTCTACAGTACCAATATAAAATAACAGTAATAATACTAATTATAATAAATAAATCCAGTATCTGAACTTTAGCAGTGGCCAATACATAATGTCCGAGAGAGCTGCAATAAACCCATAATAAACTTAGTGGGCAAATGCAACCCAAGAACTGGACATCACTCACTAGAGAGTAGAGCTGAGGGATGCACAAAATCAGTACATCCGTTCACAGCAGCCTTCCCCAGGCAGGGATCCAGTGGAGCCCTGGCTGTAGCCTAAAGCAGCCTCCATAGCAGAAGTAATTTCAGGATCAATCTTCCGAGGGTGCAGCGGATCAGCTTTCAGAGGCAGGAAAGTTACCTTTTCATGCAACAGATTCAGCGAATCTGGACCCTAATTTCTTATTCCTGGCTCTTCTACAGACTTTTTAGATGATCTTGAGCTAGTTATTTATTTTCACTGTGCCTCGCTTTTCTTGTGGAGTGTTCTGAGGCTTAATTCATTGGCTGTACAGTGTTCCGACTCCCCATATGGAAGGTGCTATATTGGTGCAAAGTATTATTAGTATTACATACGACAATTTACAGTTGCTATAAAATGCAAATAGTACTTTGTACTTATATAGCACCTTACATCCAAGGATCCCATAACACTTGCCAAGACAAAGAAAGTATAATTATACCTTTTTTTTGTTTGTTTTCTTACAGATGGATGCATTGAGGCAGAGAAAAGTTAAGGGACTTGCATCAAGGTCTTTCAGCAGGTCATTGGCAGATCTGGGGACAGAAGCCAGATACTTTGTCTGCTATTATGCTATTTATGCTTATCCTTGTTGTTTTATAATGCGGTTTAGGTATTTTATAGGATGACTACAAGGAAGATTGTGGCATTTGATAATAAAATTTTCCCAGTGCTAGTCACTGTTGATAAGGAAGAAAGGCAATCCCTATTTGTTGTACGAAATGCCTAACATAAGGTAAACACACATTGAGAAAACTTGAGCTAGACATACCCCCTGTTAAGCCTGATGAAAAAAGGGGAAAAATGTACTAACGTTTCTCATCTGAAGGCTTAAGTAAAAGTCTCGGTATAACTAAAGTCTTTCATCCCTTCCTGAGGCAAAGCTCTCATTGCTTTTCCTTTTGATTTTCTCTTAGCAACTTGACTTTAATGGCAAGTTTACCTATGAATGAAGAAGAACTCCATGATTTGACCTTAGGCAATAAGTCCTGGTTGGTTTTAACAAACCCATGTCTTGGATAACCTGAAAAAAGGAGAATCAGTTACTAAAGCACTTTAACTTTCCTAGTTTTCTCACTGAGCATAGTAAATAAAAGAAATGCTGTTTCCCATGACATGTGTTTCCAAGCACAGCACATAAGAACAGAATGGCTATATTTTTTTAATAATGATTTTAACATTACTGCAAGATCCAAAAATTGTACAATACCTGATTTCAGGGAGCCTTTGTTTTTTAAACTGATGGCAAAAAGATAACCAATCATTTTGCATAGAGCAGGGTATAGCCAAATCGTCTTATCTTGGAGTTTGTGTATAATAATTGTCTGTGGCGAGTAGAGTCCACAGAACTGAGCAGGCATGATGACATCTTTTTGAGAAGATGAGAACATTTGCCAACTTACTATCACTTCAGAATTTTAATATACAGATATGGACAGGAAATTATAATGGCTTCTTCAGATTCTCTAATGGGCATTTCAGCCTCAAAGAGAGACATCTATGGGGAGGAGTATTTGCATATGCTTTTGCCCCAACCCAACTGTCTCAAGTAATCCCAAGGTATGCACCATGAGTGAATACAGAAATCAGAACATGCAGTAGGAAGGTCCACTACAAACAAGTGAGGCAATTACAGTTTGTAATGATGACCAATGAAACTGGACAGAAATAAAGAATGAGAACACTATTCTCATCTACTACAACTCAATAAACTACTTCATGTTACTGACAATGTAAAATAAGTTCGGTATGTTCATATCTGTTATATTTTCAGGTATTATAGAGGTTTCTGTGCTACCATAAGTGGAAATGAATTTAATAGAAAGAGACCCCTGTGATCAAATAGTCGACCTCCCGTATGTGACGTTGCACTCCATATGTTTATGGAAATATGCTTATGAGAGTAAATATAATGTAACAGGAATATGTTTTATGCAAAAGGTCTCTTGCAAGGTATCATTACAAAGCATATAATCTACTGAATATGTTCATCCTATTTGTATAAATGTATCATTTTTGTATCTGAAGCTAGAAAGATGAAGTATTACTCTGAAGTCCTATTGTAACTATGCAAAGTGTGGGCCATTAACGGTGGCTTGGAATCATGATGGCTCCCATTAACTAGGACAATTGGTCGTAAATGGCTGTGTTTACTTGTAAGCCTTCATGTATACCTGGGTGCCAGCCAGTGAGTAATGAAGTCTCACAGGGCATGTGAACATGTCACATGATACTGGAATCCATCTTATACCTGATGCTTTTCCATTTAGAAGGAGGGGTGAGAACCCAGAGAGAGACAACGGATTCCCACCTTGTGCCAAAGATATAAAAGGGAGTGGAACAGAACAAGGGGGGCTGCCAGTCATGAGAAATCACCTAATTATCACCTGAGCTAGAACTAACAAGTACAGTACCAGGGGAAAGGATTGGGCCCAGACTAGGAAGGAGTCTAGTCTGTGAAAGAAGCTTATTGAAACGTCTCTGAGGGTGAGATTTACCTGTATTTAGTTTCTTAACGTATTAGGCTTAGACTTGCATGTTTTGTTTTATTTTGCTTGGTAACTTACTTTGTTCTGTTTGTTATTACTTGAAACCACTTAAATCCTACTTTTTATACTTCATAAAATCACTTTTGTTTATTAATTAACCCAGAATAAGTGATTAATACCTGGGGGAGCAAACAGCTGTGCATATCTCTCTATCACTGTTATGGAGGGTGGACATTTTATGAGTTTACTCTGTATAAGCTTTATACAGAGTAAAACAGATTTATTTGAGGTTTGGATCTCATTGGGAGCTGGGTGTCCGAGTGCTGGAGATAGGTTTCTTGCTGAGCAGCTTTTGGTTGAAGTCTGCAGCTTTGGGGGCATGGATCAGACCTGGGTCTGTGTTGCAGCAGGCTAGCGTGTCTGGCTCAACGAGGCAGGGTTTTTTTTTTTAAATAGAATACAAGGGTTGGAAGAGACCTCGGGAGGTCATCTAGTCCAACCCCCTACTCAAGGCAGGGCCAATCCCCAGACAGATTTTTGTCCCAGATCCCTAAATGGCCCCCTCAAGGATTGAACTCATAACCCTGGGTTTAGCAGGCCAATGCTCAAACCACTGAGCTATCCCTCTCACCCCACCCCAGTTCTGGAGTCCCAGGCTGGCAGGGAAAACAGGCTCAGAGCTGATTCCAGCACATCAGGTGACAGCCTTAAGGGGGTCTCTGTGACCGAACCCATCACACCATATAACACAAGTTATAGAATTTCCCCAACTTAATTCCTAGACCATATGTAAATATATTGTAGGCAGGGCTGGGAGCTTTTTATTAAGGTTGCCTAACACTTCCTCTTATATGACCCTTTTTTAAGTTGCTTTTTTTTCGTCAAACTTTAACCATTTGGCTGAATTTTTCCATGTCAGGTGTCTGCCTCAGGCAGAATTTTGGGGATGAAATTTCAGCCAAAACAGTTCACAGAAATATAGCATTGGAGGTGACCTTAAGAAGTCATCAAGTCCAGCCCCTGTGCTGAAGCTGAACTAAGTAAACCTAGCCCATCTCTGACAGGTGCTTTTCCAAATTGTTCTTAGAAACCTCCAATGATGGGGATTCCACAACCTCTCTTGGAAGCCTACTGCAGAGCTTAACTGCCCTTATATTTAGAACCTTTGTCCTAATATCTAAACTACTAAGTCTCCCTTGCTGCAGATTAAGCCCGTTACTTATTGTTCTACTTTCAGTGGAGAATAATTGATCACCGTCCTCTTTACAACAGCCTCTAATGTATTTGAAAACTATCAGGTTCCACTCAGTCTTTTTTCCCCCCTCAAGATTAAACATGCCCAGTGTTTTTAACCCTCACAGGTCAGGGTTTTCTAAACCTTTTATCACCTTTTCTTGCTCTCCTCTGGACTTTCTTCAATTTATATTTCCTAAAGTGTTGCACTCAGAACTGAACACAAAACCTGAATGGAGGCCTCACCAGTGCCAAGTAGAGTGGGTCAATTACCTCCCAAGTCTTACATATGACACTCCTGCTAATACAACCAGAATGATATCAGCCTTTTTCATAACTGCATCACATTGTAGACTCATATTCAATCTGTGATCTGCTATAACCCCTAGAGCCTGTTCTGCAGTACTGCCATCAAGGCAGTTATTTTCCCATTTTGTAATTGTGCACTTTACACTTGTCTTTACTGAACTTCATCTTGTTGATTCCAGAACAATTCTTCAATTTAGCTGTTTACAAGAATGTAAGGTGAGGAAAAAGTACACTGTTTTGCTCAAATTAAAACATTCTGGTAACTTTTTCTTATAAAAGCTTGAGCACCCCCATGTGTTGGAGCAGTGACTTGAAACTGGGCAGGGAAGTGGTCTTCTTATCAAGGTTGTGCCCTTTGCTAAACTCAAGAAAATCTTTCAAATCTGAACAAGCTATAAGCCTTTGAAAAACTGCAATTTGCATATGCCTCGTACAGCCTTTTTAGATTTTAGCAGTTAAATTCCTGAATTCCATGTGCACTGAGCATGCTGCAGCCTCAGGCTGAGCAGGACTTTCCCTGGAATTGCAGTGCTGAGCTGCTGTGGGTCGTGGAGTGCCCATGTCAAGGCACCTGAATTAAGAGTAGTGAGCCTGTTTCTCCTATGCTCCCAGTGACTCACTTGGCTGGCCCCAGGCAGCAAGGAGGAGGAATCTGCCTGGTGTGAATGCAGAGGGGCAAGAGTCAGGCCTATGGGGAGGCAGTGTAAGTAAGCTGGGACAAGGGGCCTTGTGGATGGGAGGTGGTGAAACTGGGACTAGAGGAAAGCATGAGGGGAAAGAGGAAAACTAGAACTGGGCATTCTGTTCGGGGAGAGATTGGGACTTGCTCAGCAAGGACCCTAGGACTGGGAGCAAGGATGGAGACCAGGACTGAGAGCCTGCAAGGAGGGACTGGCCTGGAAGCCTGGCACTGACATGGCCAGGTGATTGATAGTGGTCGCTGGAAAGAAGCCTGGGACTGGCTGGCGAAGAAGGTTGGGAGCCAAGGAAAACATTGCAGCTGGATGGTCAAAGAGACTGAAATTGGGGTAGGAAAGGGGGTGACTGGAATACAGTAGGTAGAAGGGAGCCTGAGATGAGATGAGGAGCTGTGTGGGAGACTAGGACTACCTGGGCAAGGAGACTGGGACTGACAGCCATTAGGCAGGGGAAGGATTTGAGAAAGGTAGGGAGGCAAATATGATAAGGAACTGGCATGTGGAGAGAATTGAAGCTGGCTGGGCAAAGAGAGTTGGATAAGGTGATGTATGGGGAGACTCTGAGATTGGATGACGAGCCCAAGGAGGGGGAGATGTACTGGAATCCAGTTGGGATGGGGACTCCTGCCTCACTCAACATATAGGATGGACCCGTTCTGGGGATGAATCAGCACTATGCATAGAAGAAGACTGTTGTCTGTTGGACCTCCAACCTCATTTGTTGCAGAAATTGGAAAGTGTGTCGCAAATTTTAGGCAAAGGATTGCCGATAGGGAAAGGATGGTCTTGTGGTTAAAGCAGTTGAATGCTATTCAGGGGAATTAAATTCTATCTCTGCCTCTGCCACAGAGTTCCTATGTGATGCTGGGCAAGTCACTTAAACCATTCTTTTCAAAAGTGGTCACTAATTGTGAATTCCTCATCTTCTGGTTGCCTGACATGAGACCCTGGTGTCAGATCTGCAGAAGTGCTTAGCCCTTGCAGCTGCAACTGCAGTCAATGGGAACTGTGGGTTGAATATAAAAAAATGCTATATAATTCTAAGTACTCTAAAAAAAAAATGGTTATAGGTGGGCAAATTGGCCATGCAGAGTCAGTGGACAATTTTGAACTTAATCTCTGTACCTCAGTTCCCCATCTATAAAGTGGGAATAAATCATAGCCCCTCAGTTAATATGGATATTGTGAACATATATTTCTTAATGTCTGTGACGCACTCAGATACTATGGTGACCATTGCAGAACAGCCCATAAGGAAATTGATAAATCTATATTCATAGCAGGGTTTGAATAGTGTGCAATAAATAACGCCTAGGGCCATACATTGAACAACAAGGAAAAAACAAGACATTGAACAGATGCTTATTAAGTGAGCACCATAAATTCTGTACTCTGACGCAGGTGACCTGTGGCAAAATATTATGTGCTGATGTAATTAAAGAATGTATCATAAAGAAAACAAAGAAGGGGAACGAATTAAGGTTTTACTGGCAACCTTAATTCTGATATTTCCCGACTCTTTCATGCTTGACTTTGCAACCTTAATAATGTCCCTTTCACTCAGTTTTTTATATATAATGCTAGTGTTTCTCTCCACCTTCTTTAATAGATGGGACAAGCAAAAATATATGCATCATTACCGTCACCTACTAGTAAAAGCATATGAGAAATAGTTAAAAGATGTCTAACAAAAGGTTTCTGTTCTTGTGTTCTAAATATTACAGAGGGAGCTTGTAAGGCTGGGGAGCAAAGCTTTGTGTCTGAATGGTTCAAGTTAACTGGATGTGGAACAAATGTGTGTAAAGGAAAAAGAAAAATATTTATCAGACTTTAAAAATACAAATGCAAACTTTGAGCTTTCTACTTCACCTAAGTTCCTATCCACATTCATAACTGTAGTACCTAAGGCCCCACCCCTCCACAAAGTTTAAATAATCTACATGATTTATTTACTCAGAGCTCTAATTTTCCACTTTTCTCTCTCTTTCCCCTGGCCAAAGGCTACATAGCATTTGGTAGGATTTATTCTTCATGTCCTTCTCTCCTGTATTACCTCCCAGCACAGATAAACAGACATGCTAGCTCTGCTTGAACTAGTGTGCTAAAAATAGCAGTGTGGTCATGGCAGTTCGGGCTACCCACCCAAGTACAATCCCACCCAGCTCCCTTGGTATGTACTTGGGCACCTTGCCTGAGCTGCTGTAACTGCAATGCTAATTTTAGCTCACTAGCTTGAGCAGATCTAATGTGGCTCTATCTACCTGTGCTGGGAAGCAGCCTCCCAGCTACTGTACAGGCATACCCTAACAGCGGGCAGGGTAGGATTTTTTTTTTCAGGTGGACTTGAGGGATGGAGCAAAATCCTATTTATAGGAGAACCATGTCAAAAAGACGGGTCTAGCGCTTTGCCCTGAAAATATCCAGTTTAGTTGCCATCTGCATACTAGGACTGAAGAAACTATATCCCACTTGTGCTAATTTCACCATGTCTGAAAAAACTGTTATCTTCCTTGAGGATCATAGCTGCCTCAGGAGACTGTAAGTCTAGAGAGAATGTCTAGAGAAATAGATTGGTCCTAGCCCATTGAGACCCCTGTCAATCAAGACTGGGACTTAAAACTAGATGTAGCATTTAATAGACAGCCATGTCTGAAACTGATTATTACAGCATTATCTGTATTACTCAATATGCCGAGTACATAACTTTTCTTTTCAAAAATCATTCACAACATCCTGTAGTGTTTCTAGTGTCAGATGAAACTACCCTTAACAGAGAGAGAAGAAAAATTTGTTTGTTTTTTGGTGTGCATAAATAAAGGAAAATGGAGGTAGATGACATGTACAAATATACATCACAAAATTTATTAAAAGCAGAAAGGGTCACGTATCTACGAATGCAAAACAAACAACAAAGACAGTAGAGATGAAGCTGAACTAAGTCCCTGGAGGTGAACACCACTGAACTTTAGGGAGATACAGTCGGGCTCTGAACTATGCAGCTAGATCCCACCTGTGCAAAACCACAAGAAATATTATTTGCAGTTGACTTTTTGAGAGCTTTGTGCAGGAAGGAATCCTAGGCACAGATTTTGCAATACCCAACAGTATAGCGACAGCAAAGTAGTAACTTATTCTCCACTCAAGCTAAAGAAGAAACACAGCAGGCTTGCTGTTGTTTGAAAGTTATTTCTAGGGACAGCCACTGATTGCATTTTGCATTATAACTGCTGGGTGTATTAATTTGTAATATTAAGGGTTTGTTAGCTCTCTAATTATGACAGTGCCCCACAATGTGACATTCCAATGTACTTCTTATGAATGATGCAATGGATAATTGCATTTGGCTGTGATTCCTGGGACTTTCTCAAAAGGATGGGATATCTTACAGGTTTTAACCATAGTGGGTGAATTAATAAACAAAACTTGCTTAGAAGACTTGAGAGTGTCATGCCTCATGCTTTTCAAAGAGTGCATCATGATTTTGCTGTCCACACAATTGCAATTATAATTATTAACTCGCTGTTGTGACCCACAGACCAGCATATCCAGATGAGATCTGTTAACATCTGGAGCCATTGATAAGTGCTGCATATGGTGGTAGTGGTGGTGAAGGGGAGAGTTATGTGGTATGTAACCTATCATTTAAATCAGCTTCTGTACCAGATGACTAGAAGACAGCTAATGTGATGCCAATTTTTTTTAAAGGTTCCAGAGGCAACTCCAGCAATTACGGGCCGGTAAGCCTAACTTCAGTACCAGCCAAATTGTTTGAAACAATAGTAAAGAACAGCATTCTCAGACACAGAGATGAACACGATTTGTTGGGGAAAAGTCAACACGGTTTTTGTAAAGGGAAATCATGCCTCATCAATCTACTAGAATTCTTTGAGGGGGTCAACAAGCAGGTGGACAAGGGTGATATAAGTGCATATAGTGTACTTGGATTTTCAGAAAGCCTTTGACAAGATCCATCACCAGAGGCTCTTAAGCAAAGTAAGCTGTCATGGGATAAGAGCGAAGGTCCTCTCACGGATCAGTAACTGGTTGCAATATAGGAAACAAAGGTTAGGAACAAATGGTCAGTTTTCAGAATGGAGTGAGATAAATAGTGGTGTCCCTCAGAGATCCGTACTGGGACCGCTACTGTTCAACAAATTCATAAACGATCTGGAAAAAGGGGTAAACAGTGAGGTGGCAGATTTTGCAGATGATACAAAACTACTCAAGATAGTGAAGTCCAAAGTAGACTGCGAAGGGTTACAAAGGGATCTCAAAAAACTGGGCGACTGGGCAACAAAATGGCAGATAAAATTCAGTGTTGATAAATGCAAAGTAATGCACAATGGAAAACATAATCCCAACTATACATATAAAACAATGGGGTCTAAATTAACTGTTACCACTCAAGAAAGAGATCTTGGAGTCACTGTCAACAGTTCTCTGAAAACATCCAGTCAATGTGATGCAGCAGTCAAAAAAGATGACAGAATGTTGGAAAGGGATATATAAGAAGACAGAAAATATATTGTTTCTATATAAATCCATGGTACACCCACATCTTGAATGCTGCATGAAGATGTGGTCGCTCCATCTCAGAAAAGATATAAGAAATACAAAGAAAGAATGGCCGTACTGGGTAGACCAAAGGTCCATCTAGCCCAGTATCTGTCTACCAACAGTGGTCATATGCCAGGTGCCCAGAGGGAGTGAACCTAAAGGTAACAATTAAGTGATCTCTCTCTGTCATCCATTCTCACCCTCTGACAAACAGAGGCTAGGGACACAATTCCTTACCTCATCTTGGCTAATAGCCATTAATGGACTTAACCTCCAAATTTATCCAGTTCTCTTTTAAATGCTCGTATATAGTCTTAGCCTCCACAACCTCTTCAAGGTAAGAAGTTCCACAAGTTGACTGTGTGCTGTGTGAAGAAGAATTCCTTTTAGTTTTTTTAACCCTGCTGCCTATTAATTCATTTGGTGACCCTAGTTCTGTATTATGGATAAGTATAAATAACTTTCTTACCTACTTCCTCCACACACACATCGATTTTATATACCTGCTATCATATCCCCCTTATCTGCTCTTTTCCAGGCTGAAAAGTCCTAGCCTCTTTAATCTCCTCCCTCATATGGACCCATTCAAAACCCTAATCATTTTAGTTGCCCTTCCTGAACTTTTCTAGTGCAGTATATCTTTTTTGAGATGAGGAGACCACATCTGGTACACAGTATTCAAGATGGTGGCGTACCATGGATTATATTATGGGAATAATAATTCTCCTTCTTACTCTACCCTTTAATGATTCCTAACATCCTGTTTGCTTGTTTGACCGCTCCTGCAACTGCATGGGACCATCTTCGAGAACATCCAGATGACTCAAAGATCTTTTTCCCTGTTTGGTTGTAGCTAAATAGGACCCCATGTATTGAGTATGTATAAGTTGGGGTTCATTTTCTCAATGGTGCATACCCCTACATCACATCCACATTGAATTGGGAGTGTGCTGGAAGAGAGATAACTAAGGGAGGATATGATGGAAGTCTATAAAATCATGACTGGTGTGGAGAAAGTAAATAAGGAAGTGTTATTTACTCCTTCTCATAACACAAGAACTAGAGGTCACCAAATGAAATTAATAGGCAGCAGGTTTAAAACAAACCAAAGGTAAGTATTTCTTAAAACAATGCACAATTTTTAGAGCTCTTTGCCAGAGAATGTTGTGAAAACCAAGACTATAACAGGGTTCAAAAAATAACTAGATAAGTTCATGGTGGATAAGTTCATCAATGACTATTAACCAGGATGGGAAGGGATGCAAATCCATTCTCTGAAGTGTCCCTAGCTTCTGTTTTCCAGAAGCTAGGAATGGGCGACAGGGAATGAATCACTTGATGATTATCTGTTCTGTTCACTCCCTCTGAAGCACCTCACATTGACCACTGTCAGAAGACAGGATACTAGGCTAGATGGACCATTGGTCTGACCTAGTACGGCCGTCCCTATGTCCTTATGTTATACCCCACAGAGAAACCAGGCAGTATTTGACATGGTTCTGTTCGGGAAGGGCAGCTTTAACCTGAAGCCAGGGTCCTACTAATGGAGGCTCTATTGGGATGTGCTGAATCAGCATATCTCTTGAGCACCTTGATTATACCCCTTCCCCAGGTAGCACTACCCTCTTTTGGAGCTATGCATATTGGGTTTGCTGGTGGAGTTGTAACTGTTCGCACTCTATCCTACTGCAACCACCCCATGCTCAAACTTTTTTCCTACCACTGGCCTTTCCTTTCACCACCAGGGACTAGCACTACTTGAGGCTGAATCAAGACTATTCTTTTAAACTATATTACTTTTTTATTTCTCCTTGTTTTAGTTCCTGGTAGTGATTAACATTTATTTCTTTATTTGTTCTCCTTCACATGACCTGCTGTTTCTGAACTTCAAGGACAAATTCAGTCAGTCTCTATTATTATGATGCAAAATGTAATATTCTAAACAGCAAGATCTAATAAAAAAAATAGTGCAAGATGGGGGGAGGGAGCGTTTCAGCAAAAGCAAAAAAAAATACTAATCAGTCCAAGTGTTGCATTAGCAGCTTTCTGAAACATCAGTGTAGTTCCTGCATTGATTTAATATAGTGGGGGAAACCCCAAATAGCAAATAGGAAAATAGCTTTTCCTTATTATCATTGATTTAGACAATGACTTGGAAAGGTTGCTCAGGGCATCTCCACAGTCTGACTTGTGTCTTAGATAAGATATTGGTATGATAACAGACAGGTTTCCAGTAGTTTGCATGTGAAGCCATCTAATTTTCACAAGCAATCACAGTAAGTGTTTGTACCACTAAGGAAAGGGCATAACTATATGCATGTATGTGCACACGTTTCAGAACTCATAAAAGAGGCCTCTTTGTCCTGCTGTTTACATCAATGTAGTTCTGGATAAACTGAACAAACTGCTATTATCCAGAAAGTAAAGAATTCAAACAGAAAATAAGTCATTCTGAATCACCTCCTTACAAATAGGAAATAGATGATATTAAAGGGTGCACCATTTATTTATAAAGAAACTAGGTGCTAATTTCCATTGGTTACTCGAATTCAAGAAATGGATGCGTTGAAATGACACTTCACCCTTTTTTAAAAAGCAAGTTTGAGGCATTAAGAAATCCAGTGAGAGGGAGTATTAAAACATGTAAAGGCTGGAGCATCTGACACTCTAATTAAGACACAAACTTTAGTTACTATGAAGAAAAAAGAAAAAAGCAAGCAAGCAATAGCTCCATGTAGTTCACCAGTGCATGCTCAAAGAGAGAAAGGATAAAAACAATAAATCTGTACTGCAAATGGAGAATTGGGGTGGTGAAAAGAGTAAACAGAAATACAAAAATGGATTTAAGGCTGGCAACACCATCAATAAAATTATCATGAACTGGCTTCTTGTTAGCTCCCTTAATAGAAAAAACAATGGGTATGGGAACCAAACTACCATCATACCTCCAGAAGTGGTAACTCCAGGGTTGGTCATAAAGAAGGGGAATATTTGGGCCTAAACAGATTGACATTGACCCTGTGAAACTGATTTCAAATGTGTACACTTAGAAAAGGATTTTGAAATTCAGTGAAAGTCAGTTCTACCAAGACAGCAGAAACAGGGAACAACAACATTACTTGTAGTTACGAGAAATATTATTTCATACACTGCAAAAAGATTTATTTTTAATCTGTTCCTACCAACAGATGTAGTGCACACATGTATTGTGCAGGTTCATACAACATATACCAAATAACAGGCAACTGTGTATTACAGGGCTATAACTGCATTATTTGGCTCTGCTAACATCCTAAACAATGGGCATGCTGTAACACCATTTTTATTTTATATATTGCATCCACTAGTCTTACATCCATGTCAGCACAGCCTTACCAAATTCTACCTTCTAAGGCCATCGACATAGCACTGTCTACACTGGGGGTTATGTTGATATAACTGCATCACTCAGGGGTCTGGATTTTTGTGATGTAAGTCTATAGTGTGGACCTGGGCTAAACCACACACTTTCTGTATTGCTTTTCCTTTTCCTGATCTCAGTGCCTTACCTGCTTCCCTCCTCTTGTTCCTTCAGTGTCACTGATCTGGATTTTGCCACTTTGGTACATTCATGCAATTCAGAGATGTGACATCACACCAAGTAAATCTGATTGGCTGAACCTCCTAATTCTTATGGTAATGCCACATCCCAAATGGTAACATTTTGTTTATGTCTACTTAGTATATAGAGATGAGTCCATGATATTTCCCTCGCCTGCCAAAATTTGGTGATGTTCAGATTCATATGTTTGATCTGGCACATGATTAGGGTTAGGGTTAGGGTTTTAGTTGGAATACTCTGTTTCTGCACATCTTCAGAGTGCAGGGCAACATCACTCAGCTAGTAGGACCCAGAAGCATCCAGAAAGAGGGTGTACCAATTACTGGAGATATTCAGTAGCTGTTTCTGAAGCTGCATGGGAAATTTTCATTGTAGACAAGTTGCCTGGCACATCACACTCTAAGAGCTGAACCAATGAAAGTATTGGGGGGATGGGGTTAGAGAGAATGTTATGAATACAAGACTCATAGAAAGACCTCTGGGCTCAGATCAATGCAGGACCAAGAGATGTATCTGCTTTGAACAGGGCCGGCTCCAGGCACCAGCTTAGCAAGCAGATGGTTGGGGTGGCGACTCCGGAGAGGGGCTGCAGGTCCAGCTATTCGGCGGCAATTCAGCGGAGGGTCCCTCACTCCTGGCCAGAGAGAAGGACCTCCCGCTGAAATGCCGCAGATCGCAATCGTGGCTTTTTTTTTTTTTGGCTGCTTGGGGCAGCAAAACCCATGGAGTCAGCCCTGGCTTTGAGGCTGGAGTCCCAACACTTGTACCATTCTGGATACAGGTGAGTGCGATTCCAGCTTTACTTACTAGGGAAGCCCTCTTTTAGGATAATATTTGGTTCACTGAGGTATGTTTTATAGATCTAGCAGGAAAGCTGGGAGGAGAGCATTTGCTATCCCACAGAGCCTATGGAATTTACATTTCGCTATCAGCTAACTAGTTTAAACTGGGATTCTGTCTCAGTTTCAGAGATAACTGGGGCAGAGCTCAGTGAGGTGAAAGTCTGTAAATTCTTACCTTAGCTGAGCTTATGGGAAAAACAGTGCTCCGTAAAATTAGAACCTTACAGAAAACCAGGGAATGCTTATTTTATATACTGATCCCAATTCCTGTACACTTTGGCTACAGATTTCTGTTTCTCCAAGACCTGAGATAACCAGTCAACCTGTTAATGCAAGGGCTGTAATGCTGCTAGCTATAGAGATCCCCAGACTATTTGTTTGCCAGTAGACTTCTGAGGTGTCAGAAAGGACTGAGATGCTGACATTCACAAGCTATGAAGAGTTCAGGTATCACACATTACAGATTATGGCCACACTATACAGAGTGATAAATCATCTGAGAGAAGATCAGAGGGGAATGTGTTCATATATATGTGCAAAACTACAGAATTGTATTTGTTATACTGGAAACTTATGTTTGAAATATGTAACAGCAACAATATGGAGAAGTCTGTATAAGGAATTTCAGTAGTTACTGCCTGACAACTTTTTGTTTTAAAAGTTTTTCATAGTATTCCAAACACTATTGATAATGTATTCTGTGTGCATTAAATGTTTGTGTTACTCAGAAACTGTACAATACTCTCTTTGAAGTTGACTGGGAACTATAACATCTAGTTATGAGGGTTTTACATGCAATAGCCCTGACGTTTAATTGTGCAATGCTTTCTGAAAAGTCCTGAAAAGACAGAACTCTGATCTTTGTCTCAGCAAGGAGTTAAGCTGAGATGTAGGAAGAAGAGGAGTATAATAGTTAGAATATTGTCTCAGAATCCCTCCCTAATCCATTATATAGGCACCTGGGAGCTTTTGGACTTAACTGAAAGATTTTGAAAAAACGCACAATCAAATATCCAAATGCTAAATCTAAAACTCAGGGGCATCATATGGATTTATGGCACTTCCTAGAAAACTTTCAGTCCACACACCAATGAATAGATTTCACTCTTCCATATATGGAAATTGTTTTTCTGTGACATTATAGTTCTTTAGTTCAATATATGATTTTTCCATTTAATAATAAATTTTAATACATGTATTAATAATAAATAACTATTTTATAATAGTAAAATATTTCATAATTAAACTAAACATAAATAAGAAAAAAAACCTTAAAAATACAAGATACAAATTTTCATTTTAACAAATCCTCAGAATGAACTTTGCCAGTGAACATGAAAGAAAGGGAATTGTTGAAACAACGTATGTTGCACATAATTAGCCAGAGGTAGTATATATCTCAGTAAAATCTACCATGAAATTGTACTAGTCATGAAGAGGATATAAGAAATGGGGGGGAAAAATATTTCAGCAGCTTGGTACTATCTCAGAGAAGGTTGAACTTTAGGACTTGGTGAAATAATTCATCTATTATTTCCACATTTTTGCAACTATTTTAAATGATACATAAATTATTTGCACACATTTTCTAAAAGTTTCTGTATATATGCATGTTTTATGGAGGCACAGTGGAGCCTCCTTATTTAAGGTTATGAAAGGAGCTTCATTGTAAGCTTTTTGATTCCTCTAAGTTCTGATCTAAGTAAGCAATGTGTTTGAAAATTTCTGTATGCATGGCAAACTAGAGAATTTTTCTGCTCCTGGAAATTTTCCTAACTCTGCCTAAAAATATGTTACATTAGTTAATAAATACTATTATAATTATTAAGCAAATATATTTCAGTAGCAACAAAGACCCAAATCAGGAATATGGTCCCATTGTTTCAGGTGTTGTACAAACACTGGAAAATTGGGACTTCTTTAAGAAGTGTTTATTGGCTGGCCAAAAATTTATGACTTCTTAATCAAGAAAAGGACAACTTTGGATAGGGAAGGGGGAAAGACAGCAATCAATACAAATGAAAAGTTGTAAAATATAGAAAGTTGATAAGGGAAGCTAATGACATCAGGGAAAAATTCATGATTAGCAGGCTAAGAACAAAAAAGGAGTTTTTAAACTATGTTAGAAACAGAAGATATCCTAGAAATGTTATATGACAATTACTAGATAGAGTAGATGATAAAATTATTAATAATGGTGCCAAAAAGGCAAAAATGTTCAGTAAATATTTCTGTTCTGTATTTGGAAATATGATACACTCATTGTCACACTGGCAGGCCAGATGCCAGCTCTTGGCAAGGCTGCAGGAATTAGCTAAGAACTGACAAATGCGTAGCTGGAGACCAGACCAGTTCACCTGTATGTTAGTTTGGCTCAAAATAGGTATTAGTCTTATAAGAATGTATTTAATATTTAGACTCTATGAAATGCTTGTAAGTTGCCACATGCATTAATCTCATTTGCAATGGTTGTATTGCATGCTATAAGAAAATATTTAAATTTTGCTTTATAACTTGTGAACCCAGGCATGGAAATCATCCCCTACCCACACATCCAGGAGGATTATCAAAAATTAAGTAGGCCATTATAAGACAAAAGCTTTGTTAATTGCCCCATCCACCCATGGAGAAGTATGTGCAGAAGGCCTCTTCTCATCACTCTGAATAATAGAAAAGGGAAATAAAAATAGTTGATGTGAAGATTTTTCATTTATTTGCTGTTTGAACTCTCACAGGGCCAAAGAAACCAAACTGAAGCCAGACTTTCTCATGGGTTATCTCCTGGGTCCGCTCAGAAAGACACTTTGAATTGACAGATCTCTACAATTCTGTCACTCTTAGGATTTAGATGGTGTGTATATGTTCGTTTGCTTTAACTTGTGAATAATGCTCTTATTTCCCTTTCCTAGTTAATAAATCTTTAAGATAGCTTATTAGAGGATTGGCTACAGGAGCTCTGTTTGGTGTAAAATCTAGGGTACCAATTGATCTGGGGTAAGTAGCTGGCCTCTTGGGACTGGAAGCAACCTGAACACTGTGATTTTTGGCGTAAATGACCATTTATCACTAACTCCAGTTTGTCTGAGTGGCAAGATAGACTGGAGAATCTAAGGAAGTGGTTCTCAACCTGTGGCCCAATCAGCACACAGCTGCAGCTCATGTGACATCCTCAGGTCCATACAGGTAGAGATATGTTGTATGGAGGCGGCCCACATTACACATAGAGAAATGCATATGCGGCCCACGATGCTAAATAGCTTGAGAATCACTTGTCTAAGGAGACAGTCTGTGACTCCATGGTAAGACTGTTACAGTGATCCAGTAGTTCACATTTGTTAGTGGCTTGGAGAAATCGAATACACCTCTACCCCGATATAATGTGACCCAATATAACACAAATTCAGATATAACATGGTAAAGCAGTGCTCTGGTGAGGCGGGGCTGTGCACTCTGGTGGATCACAGCAAGTTCGATATAACAGTTTCACCTATAAAGCGATAAGATTTTTTGACTCCCAGGACAGCGTTATATCGGGGTAGAGGTATAACAGAACATACCACCAGTTTGGGGTGTTTGCCTTGAGGTAGGCACTCCCAGTTGTGAGCCACTCATGACAGTCTGACACTCAGATCACTTGAGGACCATGGGAAAGGCAGATGCAGTTGTGAGGACAGTATTTATGTGCAAATTCTGCAGCTTCTCCTATCCTTAATATGTGTCCCACCAAACACTTGAATCTAAATATCACCAAACATTGTAAGGGCTGGAGATCTGGATCCAAATCTCTCCCTCCAACCCTTTTTTTTTTAAAAAAAAACACAACAAATCTCGACTCTTGATATTTCTTCAATACAGCATTCACAATTCTTTAAAACATCATTCCTTCACTTTATCATAGATAATAACATTACATATAAAAACACGTAGAAACCTATAGTCAGAAACATTTTATTATTTTTTTATAGATTCCCATAATGCAGGAATTACCACAGAGAAGCTTTGGTCTATAAAAGTGTCCAAGTTTAAAGTTTCCTTTAACTTGAGTGCTGCACAGCTGTGCTCTTGTAACTTCCCAATTCATGTTATTGGTAATAACCAATGTGGCTTCTTAGTATGACCAAACTATTGTAATTTGGTTTGCCTAATGGTAGGAAACAATGCTCTCTTGGACTTTGTCCCTATTTTTCTGGTTGACCAAACATCCTAACTTCAGTTCATGTGCATGATTATCAAAATCTAAGGTCCACTTAAATACTATTGTCTCTTTGGCCTGAGCAGTTAGCCAATATTTGGGGCCTAGAAGGGTTGTTTCTACCAGAAGGAGAAACAGATGATACAAGTCAGGTACATCTTTATTTACAACAAAAAATTTACAGTAAATCATGTCTCCCTGAACAGAATAGGACCAATAAAACCAGCAGTTTTCCTTGCTCAGAAATCCCCTAGCCTGCCTTTCCAGTCAGTTCTGTGTCAAGGTTCTCTGTCTCTCTGAGGCATGCTCAGAAACTTTCTGCTCACTTTTTGCTTACTACACACACACGGCTTGTGGAACAATCTCCTAGCCGCTGGTTTGAAATCATAGAACCTCTTGTGGCTTAGTTTCTGATAAGGCCTTGCCATGTGACCCAGTGCTTTGGGCAGTAGCCTTCTATTGTTTCAAGTTATCACTACATAAAGCACTAATTGCTCCTTCAGTTTAGCCTTAAAGCCTGTGATGGGGTAATCTGCCACTTAAGGGTGGTACTGCCTACTGATCAGTCCTCCCTGCCATGTGACATGCCCTTTAAGAGTTTGGGTTGATCTTACATACAAGGCTGGAGAGGATATGGGGAGAGAGGAAGGAAGAAGTAGCAGTTAGAAGGAATCATGTTTTTGTATCTTTCAAGGCCTAGGATCTGGAGCCTTGAAGAGAGGGTAGAGCAGGTCTCCCCTCTCACCCAGAGAATAAGGAAAGAGCTGCGAGAAGGGCCCTCCATAACTGCTGCCTCCTCCCTCAGAGCAAAGCAGTGCCTGCAGATACTTTAGGGAGCAAGAAGGCTCCTGCAGGGCCCTGAATTAGCAGGAAGACGACAGCTGCAGCTGAAGGTCTGCCAGCTGGACCCTCCCAGCGTGAGGGTGGAGGTGCTTATTGGTAAAAGGGTCAAGCTGGAGGAGAAACTGGCTAAAACCTTGCAGCTGGCCTGAATCACAACAAAGAGCTGTGGGAAATGCCTGCCTTAAGGAGGGAAACTATAAGGACAGTTTGGAAGACAATTCTGTATGTGCAAGAGAAGCTGAGCAGGAGGCCTATTTGTACTATGCTCTGCCTTTGGGGTTGAACAAACAAGACTCATGAAGAGGCTCTGTTCAATATGCAAGCCTCATGGGACTTATTAAAACCCTCACTCAGGGAAACTGAGGCAGAGATGCAATGGTGGTGCTCCAGGGCTGAAAGCCCCACTACACACCCCCATTGGCTTTAACCAGCTCTGTGATTACTATATAGCAAAGACCCACCCGATGTCTGTCATTTACACCTTCCAGCATAACAATTTCATTTCTGGCATTATAAGAGGCAACTATCTATACACCAACATAATTAACAATCCTTTGTCATCATAGTGCTGAGTTTTTTAGTGACTGAACAATGACATTTACTGTCCACTATCCTCTGGTGGCAGAGATATGACACAAATGAAATAGCCTCTAGTGAAAAGTTTACGTTAAGATATTGTTTCTATTAGCAGTATTTGAATCAGTGAAATAAAGATATTATGCCAATAATATACAATATTAATCATTGTTTCATTGTCAGAAATAAGCCTGAACCTCAGGAAATTTTGGGAAAAGCCATATCTGACTCCAGCTGAAAATTTTACGGCAGACCTCATTTTAATGCAGGTTGAACCAAAACAGAGAAACAAGCACCCTGAATCTGGAGCCAAACTTTGTGTATCAGGCTCATAGCTGTACATAATACAAAACTTAACTACAGCAATGAAGTATTCTATAGTTGTTCAATACTGGTCAGGCACCAACCAGCTGAGATAGCCAAGAACTAATCCCTCGCCCCAATCCGTTGTCAGTACTGACACTGCAGGTCTTTATCAGAATGCTACAGGCCTTAAAAACCTTTTTGCTGAAGATGATTTTTTGACTAGTTCTAATTATACCATCCACACAAAGTAAGCATTTTAGAGAGCAGCATAGTATGCTCTGAAAACAAAAAAACTGGTGATCTATAAAGGAAGTAACTTTCCTTTTTTAATTTTAATACTTGCAAGAGGTTTCAGGTTGATATCTCTGGGATATAGCATCAGCAAGTTTCTCCACGGCTATCCTGTCAATCTACTTTAACATAGTCCGGAGAGTATTCCAATCTCCATAGGCATGTCTACCCATCCTGGGGGGAAAAGCCTCCCAGCCTGTGTCAACAGAGTTGGGTAAGGGGACTTGTGCAAGCACTTGAAAATTAGCTGTGAAGGTAGAGCTTGAAAGTTGCAGCTTGAGCTGGAGGTTGGGCTCCGAAGCCTAGGGAATGGGGTGGTCTTCAGAGCTTGAGCTCTAACCCAAACCACAGTTTTAATGTTTTATGCAGCTAATTTTAGAATGCTCATGTGAGCTCCGCTAACTGAAGTCTGTTGACTCGGGTTGGGAGGCTACCTTCTGTGGGCTGTGTAGGCACACATGACTATCCTGTCTGTGGTTCATCTGGTAAGACTGCCAACTAGAACACTCCATCAGTGCCAACTGTCATTGTGGGTTGTGTACGTCTGACCCGAATGAGATAGATGAGACTAATTCTTCATTTCACACAGACAATCTAAACAAACTGGACAGCAATGTCTTTCGGTCTCTAACAACACGAGCTGGTTACTGATGGGTGATGGATTGCATTTCCCATTTCCCATCTCCTGGCTGTGCAATACCACACAAATAAACATGTACTGTTTTTAACATTTTTAATTTAGTAAGATAAGTGAAATTATCAGAAACTGAATATTTTGTGCAAAAAACAATGTACAGAGATCATTGTAAATGAAAAACATTTCTGCACTGTTGGAATAATCCCTTGACGTTTGCACTCAACATGATACAGTAGTAGGAGATAATGTTTACCCTCAATTTTCTCCCCCTAAATGTCATTATGTTAACATTTAGCAATTTCACACTGTAAGGCAGAATGTTCCCAAAGGCACAGCTGCATATGGATTGTGGGGAACCATACTTTTTAGAGGGTCTGGCAGTTGCCAGCTGGAGCCAGTTATGTTATGCAGAAGCTCATGTTAAGCAATGCTGATCAGTTAGAACTCAGAGGCTGAATAAAGTCGAGCTGTTTCAAGTATCTTGAGCTCTGAATGATGACTAAACAACACATGGTTCTCTCCCTGGCCCCACAAAAGGAGTGGGAGAGTTTCAACACCATGGTCCCTTAACTTTTGTGCTTGCTGAGGGTCCTCTACAGCATCTGGCCGTGAATGTATTTGGCTAGGGTGAGAATGCAAAACACTAGGTCAGTGGCAGATTAGCTACTGGACCCATGAGGCTCCAACTAACTGGGGCCCCGCAGCTTATGCACCCCCTGCGCCCTCCGACCCTGTTACCAGTGGAAGCCATAAGCTGGGGAACCCCCGCAGATCCCATCGCTGGCAGAAGCTCCCAAGTGGGAGAACCCCCCCCAGCAGTTCCCGACCCTATCCCTGTCAGAGGAAGACCCCAGTGCTCTGACGCTGTCCCCGGCAGAAGTCGTGGGGCAGTAGGGGAAGCCCCCGTGCCTTACCCTGCTCTCCGGCAGAACTGCCGGTTGGGGTGGGAGAAGCCCCAGTGCCCCGACCCTAGTCCCCTGCAGAAGTGTGGCACCCGGACTCCTGGCCCTGGGAGTGGAGGAGCTCACATTCCCTGTTACGGCCCTGGGGCCGTGGGGCGGGGACAGAGCTTCTCCAGTCTTGGAGCCAAGGTGTGGGGGGACAGAAAGGAGCAAATGGGTTGTGGGGCAGGCGGAATGGAGGAGACCCTAAGTGAAACAGGGGTGGGGTCCCAGGGAAGGCGCAGAAGGGGATGGGGCTGTGGACAGGGCTGCAGATGGAAGGGTGGGAATGAGGGCAGGGCCGCAGATGGAAGGGGTGGGGAGGGGCCCCCCTCTTGCTCTGGCCTAGGGAAACCTTAATCTGGCTCTGGGTTAGGTATAATATGCACATTCCACCCTCCTTCTGAAAACTAATAAGCAATCTACCACGAGATTTTGCAGGAGCCCCTCTAGACGGTAGAATCTTTTACTTTGAAGGTGCTGGTGCAACTTCAACCAGGGTAAATGTTGTGAACATAGTTACTCACATGCAATACTGATAGTGGGTGGAGAAGAGCTGTAGGGGAGCGGGAGGAAGTGTGGAAGAACGGGTCTTATGTGTGGATGAAACTGGCATCCAGTGAATGTGCCAAAATCCAATTTTGAGTACCCATTCCATGGTGGCACAATTCTGTCAACTAATATTGCAGAATGATCTGAAGGAAACTACTGCCCACAACATGGGTTATTATTTTTATTATATGGGTATTTTGTCACTTGTACTACTTAACACTGCAGTTATTCTTACCAAGCACTGGTGCTATTGAAACTCTCAATTTTCTAAGTTTTATTTTAAAAAATTATTTAATTTGGTTTATCTGCTGCACAAACAATGCCTCTGAAAGAGATGCATGTGCTAGAGGAGATCATAGGATGACAAACAGGACAAAACACTTAATGCTCATACTGAAATTAAAAGTAACTGAAATGGTTCACTTTATACTATGTCCCAAAAGAGTAATTTGAGGTCTTTACAAAGAATATAAATGTTCACTCGGTTGTTTTAGTTTTGGTTAATAAGAGAGTGTTATATTTTTAAATTGTCTTTATTGCTTGTATAGGGTTTTAAGCTTTGTATACCTGAAAAATAAAAAAGCAAGAAGACAATCCTGGGGCATGTAAAACAAGGTTACTCACCTTTGTAACTGTTGTTCTTCGAGATGTGTTGCTCATATCCATTCCAGGTAGGTGTGTGCACGCCGCGTGCACAGCCGTCAGAGAAACTTTTACCCTAACAACACTCAGCAGGTCGGCTGGGCGCCCCCTGGAGTGGTGCCACCATGGCGCCGCATAAATACCCCAGCCGATCCGGCCACCCTTCAGTTCCTTCTTGCCGGCTACTCTGACAGTGGGGAAGGAGGGTGGGTGTGGAATGGATATGATCAACACATCTCGAAGAACAACAGTTACAAAGGTGAGTAACCTTGTCTTCTTCTTCGAGTGATTGCTCATATCCATTCCAGGTAGGTGATTCCCAAGCCTTACCTAGGCGGAGGGGTCGGAGTGAGACGTGGCAGCCTGGAGTACCGCCACTCCAAAGGCTGCGTCGTCTCGAGACTGTTGTACCAACGCATAGTGTGAGGCGAAAGTATGGACCGATGACCAGGTCGCAGCACGGCAAATCTCTTGGATGGGCACGTGCGCCAGGAAGGCCGCTGAGGAAGCTTGCGCCCTGGTGGAATGCGCTGTAAGGCGTCCGAGGGGAACATGAGCTAGCGCGTAGCACGTGCGAATACAGGCCGTGACCCAAGAGGAAATCCTCTGGGAGGAGACTGGTAGACCTTTCATCCGCTCCGCAACGGCCACAAAGAGCTGCGGAGACTTCCGGAAGGGCTTGGTCCTTTCCACATAGAAAGCTAGCGCTCTGCGCACATCCAAGGTGTGAAGCTGCTGTTCCCGCCGAGAAGCAGGAGGCTTCGGGAAGAAAACCGGGAGAAAGATGTCCTGGCTAGTATGGAAGGCAGACACCACCTTAGGGAGGAATGCCGGATGAGGTCGCAGTTGTACCTTGTCTTTATGGAAGACAGTGTACGGAGGGTCCACAGTGAGGGCTCTGATCTCCGAGACCCTGCGTGCTGAGGTGATCGCCACCAAGAACACCGTCTTCCACGAAAGGTAGAGAAGCGAACAAGTCGCAAGCGGCTCAAAGGGCGGTAACATAAGTCTGTTTAGGACCAAGTTCAGGTCCCAGGAGGGGGCTGGGTGACGAGCGGGGGGATAAGTACGCTCCAGGCCCTTCATGAAGCGAGAGACTACTGGGTGAGAAAACACCGAGTAACCACCCTCTCCCGGATGGAAGGTGGATATCGCTGCCAGGTGCACCTTAAGGGAGGAAGTCGCCAGGCCCTCCTGCTTAAGGTGCCAGAGGTAGTCGAGGATTGTCGGGATTGACGCCTGTAAGGGAGAAGCATCGTGCGATGCGCACCAGGCCATGAAGCGTGTCCATTTGGCCACATACGTCCGGCGGGTGGAAGGCTTCCTGCTACTAAGGAGGATGCGCTGCACCGAATTGGAACAGCGCAACTCGTCAGCGTTCAGCCATGCAGGAGCCACGCCGTGAGGTGGAGGGATCGCAGGTCTGGGTGACGAAGTCTCCCGTGGTCCTGTGTGATCAGGTCTGGGACACAGGGGAGGGGAATCGGAGCGGCTACCGACAGATCCAGGAGCATGGTGTACCAGGGTTGCCTGGGCCACGCAGGCGTGATCAAGATAAGATGCGCACTGTCCCTGCGGAGCTTGAGCAGGACCCTGTGCACCAAGGGAAACGGAGGGAAGGCATAAAGCAGGCGGTGGTTCCAGGGCAGGAGGAACGCGTCCGTCAGCGATCCGGGGGAGAGGCCCTGGAATGAGCAGAACTCCTGGCACTTCCTGTTCGAGTGGGAGGCGAAGAGGTCTACGAGGGGAAACCCCCACCTCTGGAAGACGGAGTAAATGATGTCCGGCCGGATCGACCACTCGTGGCAGAGGAAGGACCTGCTCAGCCGATCCGCCAGGGTGTTCCGGACTCCTGGGAGGAAGGATGCCACCAGGTCCACCTGGAGGGCTATGCAGAAGTCCCACAGTTGAATAGCCTCCAGACACAGGGGAGACGAGCGGGTCCCTCCCTGCTTGTTGATGTAGTACATGGCCGTTGTGTTGTCCGTAAAGACGGAGACACAACGGCCACGAAGGTGCTGTTGGAATGTCTGGCAGGCTAGACGAACAGCTCTCAGCTCTCGGACGTTGATATGGAGGTTGAGCTCGTCGGCTGACCAACGGCCCTGGGTCTGCAAGCGACCTAGATGGGCTCCCCAGCCGAGGGATGACGCGTCCGTCGTAAGGGTTAGTGACGGTTGCTGCGGATGAAATGGCATCCCCGCACAAACCAGAGACGGGTCCAACCACCAGTCGAGGGAGCGTAGGGGACCTGGAGGGATCGTGAGCAGCACGTCCATGGAGTCCCTGCGCGGGCGGAAGACCGAGTGGAGCCACGTCTGAAAGGGCCGCATGCGGAGCCTGGCGTACTTGGTGACATAAGTGCATGCAGCCATATGTCCCAGAAGAGCGAGGCAGGTGCGAGCTGAGGTTAGATGAGCGGCTTGCAAGCGCCGTATGAGTGAAGTGATCGCCAGGAAGCGGGCTTGCGGTAAGTAGGCTCTGGCGAGGGAGGAGTCCAGGGTCGCTCCTATGAAGTCCAGTCTCTGTGTTGGAATGAGAGTGGACTTCTCCGCATTGAGGAGGAGGCCCAAGCGGCCGAAGAGGTCCGTGATCACGGAAACGTGATGACGGACTTGGGCTTGCGAGGCGCCTTTGATGAGCCAGTCGTCCAGATACGGGTAGACATGTATCTGTTGCCTGCGAAGGTGGGCGGCGACGACTGCCATGCATTTTGTAAAGACCCTTGGGGCCGTAGACAGGCCAAAGGGGAGGACAGCGAATTGAAAGTGGTGTTGGTTGATTGTGAACCGAAGGTACTTCCTGTGCGGGGGGAAGATCGCTATGTGGAAGTACGCGTCCTTCATGTCGAGGGCGGCGTACCAGTCTCCAGGATCCAAGGACGGGATAATAGTTTTGAGGTATAAGGACTAATGGAAATCCTTTATGGAAGTATTAGCCTTGCCTCTAAAAATGTGAATTATTACATAAATGCTAGAATAATACTATTCAGCAAAGAAAATCCTGATGTAACCAGGGAACACGAGTCACATAAAATTAAACACATAATATTTTTATACTTTGTTATGTTAAGTGATATTACCCAAAGGCTAATCCTAAAGTAGGATCATTCTTGTTCTTTTATTAACTGCCTAAGAACTGAAAATCAAAGATGTTTACAAAGATGTACGCTTTTTACATTATACAAATCTTAGACCTGCACTCTAATCTCTTAGTTAACCAACGAGAACTGTTCTTGCCGGAGGTCCCTAGTACTAAAATTTCAAGATATTAAAAGTAACTCTCTTAGCCACATAACTTTTCTTTGAAATCAAATGACCTTTATTAAAAGCAAAGATGTTGGTAATGAAAAAAAACCCTGGAAAAAATAGTAATGTTTCTCTTATTAAAAAAAATCCTGATTTGAGATATTAGCCCATGTTTTTACCCCACCAGTGCTGGAACTAGAGGTGCTACCATACCCTATGGTTTGAAATAGTTTCTATCATATACAGGGTTTACAGTTTGGTTCAATGGCTCTCAGCATCACCACTATGCAAATTGTTCCAGCACCCTTTATTATGGGCACCCAATTCTCCAGCTCTTATTCACACATTGACTTCAAATAGGACTCCGTGAGGCTTCTCCTGTGAGTATGGATTGCCCTAACCTGCAAATTAACAGCATCCCTTTAAGAGGGGCACAGCACCTGTTTTCAGTACCTCAGACGCTCAACACATCACAAGACTGAGCACGAAAACATTACAATAAAGAGAGGTCTGTGTTAGAATCACTTCCAGTAGTTTGCAATTATTTATTTCAAATAAGGTTGGTTGGGAAACAGAATTTCTGTCCATCAAAAAGAAATTCTGGTTCAGGATAAAAAGTTAAAGTCTCAAAAAATAATTTTCCAAAACTAAAATTCCACAGTATTTCATTGTGTAAACACCAAAGTGTTCCCATAGCAGAGACATTTCAGAGTTTCTGAAATAAAATATTCTCCATGCCATCCCTAGTTGCCTGTTTGCTAGGCGGCCCAGGCAGGCCACCTACCCAATAGGGGATATCCTGGCAAGCCAAGCAGCCAGGCTGCAGAGGAACTTGGGATCCCTGGGAACCCAAGTAGCTTGCAGGTGGGCTATTAAGTAGTGGGGATCTTAGGGAGCCTGCCTGCTTTCTGTAAAAAGGTTCAACAGAAACATATTACTGCAGAATGTTTTCATTCTGTCAAATCACCATTTTCCAGCGGAAAATTATCTACCAGTTCTAATTTCAGACTAGGTTTTAGTTGTGAAATCCATCACAAAGGAATAAAACCACAGACCAATGGGCTTCTGATTTTCCTTTTTATTAAGTGAGGGAGAACTTTTAATTTCGTCCATGCAGTAGAACCTTGTTGGTTCTGTGCAGGCAGTCATGCTCTCGAAAAACCCTTAGAGCTATCAACTTATTAACTACACTGCTTAGCAAAGACTTGACAGTTCTGCAAAAAAACGGTGAAATTCCTTTGTAGAGGGCCAACACAAGGCCTATTCATCACTGAAGTCTCACTTAAGACTCACAGTGGAATATAAGTGGTGGATAAACTCTGGCCTGGCCCTCTGCACAGAGATTAATTTCACCCTAAATTCTCAAATCACTATGGCCTTGTCTGCATGAGGGAGTTTTTTTGGAATATGTTTATCTGCTATAACTAACATAGAATAGCAGTAGCAAAAGAGTTCATCCATATCACTCCTTCGTTCTGACTTAAGCCTCTGTGAATCATTGTGCCACATAGCTCTGCCCTTTCTTCAAATAACCACACAGTATTCTGGGCAGATATCCCATGGTGCAAAGTTCTACCACTAGGCTCTATGCATTCTGTGATTTCTCACAGCATTCTGGGATGCCAACCAAACCCTACTGGAATTCTAGGAATTAGGGTCAACAATCCCACGCTTCCTCTTTTTTTTGCAAACCAGACCCATTTTTGAACTGCTGCAGCCAGCATAGAAGGAACACTGCTGAGCACTATGATCCTTAACACCAACAGGATGCCTCACATGTATTTGCAGCCAGATGACTTTGGATGGATTGTGAGGCAGCATGGTGATGTCACAGCTATATGGCTAGAGGAGGAAGAGAGGATGAAATTGAGCAGTTACTTCTGCAAGACATTTTCTTGGAGCTGCTCCACTCGGTGGAGTGCTGCTTCTGGGCTTGGCCAACTAGCATTGACTGGTTGGACAGGATACTGATGCAGAACTGGAAGGAACAGCAGTCATGGCAGAACTTCAGGATGAGGAAGGCTACTTTCCTAGAGTTCTGTGCAGACCTCACTTTAGAGCTTCAGTGGCTGAATACCAACACAAGATCTCTCCTCATCACAGTTAAAGCTGTGGTCATTGCTGTATGGAAGTTCGACACACTTGACTGAAACCAGTCAGCGGCTAATCAGTTTGGTGTTGGTAGATCAACTGTTGGGCTGTTGTCATGAGGTGTGCATTGCTGCTCAGAGAGTGCTGCAGTGCCGTGTCACAAAACTTGTCAATGCTCAGGAGATAACTGATGGATTTTCATGGTTAGGATTTCCAAATTATACTGGGGTCATTGATGGGATCAGTGTGCCTGATCTTTGCCCCTCACACCAGGGCTCTGAGCTCCTTTGTTTTTGAAGCGGGCCTGGGCCATGTCCCGATTACACCTCTTCTCGTATATTTCCTCTGCAAGCCTACTGTAGAACTTGGCATTTTAGTGACTGCTGTTCAGATGGAATTAGGCATGGTCCTCTCTAGAAAGGCCAAGGAAGTACAAGACATCTTGATGGGACCACACAGAAGCATGGGGCATGGCTTCTATAATGGGTATGTGGCTCCGGGTATAAGAACTCACTACAAGCCAGAATTGCACCTGACTGCACATCAGCATTTAAATGGGGAAGTGACATCCTGTCAAGGTAACCCTAACAAGGGCAAACAGGTAAAAATATAGGCCTGAAATACAAATGTCTTGACAAAAAACCCTGATTCCAGAACAGAGCTTTCCTGCTTCCAAAGAGCATTACTTAATGCAAAAAAGACACAAGATAATTAAAATAAAAACATTATGATGTGTGGATACAGGGCTACTTATCTCCAAAAACCTAATTTTATTAAAAAAAAAACCCATTTTCCTGTGTACAGAAAGGCATTAGGTACCAGTTCAGCACACCACTTAGCTATATGCTTAACTTTAAGCACATAAATCGTCCCACAGGTTTTAACTGGAATAACTCACATGCTTAAAATTAAGCATATGCTTAAGTGCTTTGCTCAGTTGGACTTCTCATTGACTTCAACAGGCCCCTAAATCATCAGTAGTTATAGAGGATATTCCAAAGGCCATCTACTATAATACAATAAAGTACACATAATTAAAACTAAACAACACTTGTCAAAATAAAATATAAAGTACATTTTGTGATGGAGTATCCTTGATTTTACTAATTTGAAATTTTTCTTAGCCCACAGTAGGTCTCCTATTCATTAGAGGCAATTAGTGAATTTTTTTATTGCCTTTAATTTTTAAAAAGATTTTTTATTCAACCAAACCCCAAGGCTTTACAGAAAAGTTAGTGCCAATTTATTTGACAATTGTTCAGAATAAGAGTTTATAAGTTTTGAGTTACAGAGAGCCCATTTACAGAAATTTGACATTTCACGTAGCATTACTTATCGCATCAATCATTAAGGCACACAATACAGATAGGTAGGTTGCTTTAGAGAGACAGAGACAAAGACTTCTTGAGGTGGTATAAATAATATGAACCTTTGAATAATTTACAAAGTTTTAAACAAAAGTAATGTTACATTGACATATGTTTTTTTCAGATTCCTTATGAAATTTTATATAAATTAAACTATTTTACTTTTTACATATTTAATAGCTATTCTCATGAAATAATTTATTGAATAAGCAGAAATAATATTTAAGCATTCACTGTTGATAATTTTACAACATAAAGACTTGATATTTCTTTCAAGATGATTCTCAAAACACACACCTAAACACAAATTATGTATAAAGAAGAAAATGGAGGGCTGTGAGACGCTCCATAGCTAAGGATAAAGTTTGCTCTCAATTATAAGCTATATTTTCATCACATAGCTCTAACTTCACAAACAAAACCACAATTTTCCAGATGTTTTTGCAACCAACAACTTACCTTAGGGTACAATATTTTTAGACTGGGGATGTTTGGTAAATATTAAGGATTTTTGATGCTATGGTGGTGTGAACATTTGACTGTAGTTCATTAAAAATCTAATGTTTTCTTGGTTCATGACAGGTTAAAACAGCTAACGTTTGTTTTGTTCTGCTGGCCTTGCTGAGGGCTTAGTGGATGTATTGAAGAGAGATAAACACTTGTTTTTATGTATCTCAAATGAATTGATTAAACTGTCAGCATCTAAACTGTGTTTATGGATTTCACCATTGCAGTGTGCACATATATCTCAAAGTACCAATATGACAACTATCACCATGACACTCATCACCATAGTATCTGGGCATGTATGTGTATGTATACAGTGGTCTCCATAAAAAGTCAGCATTTGTCAACAATTGCCACACAGTGGAATGTGAGAGCAAATATGAGATAAGCTATTTCCTGTTCTTCCTTAAAGTCTGTTGTGTGTTAACTGGTGACAAATGTTGACTTTTTAATATCAACCATGATATATTTACATACATAATACACACACACACAATATGCACATAATATATTAAGGAAAATCATACTATAAAATAAAAAGAACTATGACAAATTAAACAATTTAATTTAAAAAGTCTGCCTGTCTTGGAATCATTTCTATTATAATTTTATTAAAAAAAATCATTAGTGCCACTCTATTTTTTGCTTTGCTCAGATGATCTGTCAAAAGAAAAAATACCAGTAGGAAACAATGACCCTTTTGTTTGGTGATCAGTTACTAATGAACAAAATAGATTATGCTTCTCTCGTTTAGCCAAGCTTTCACATCACAAAAACAAATTTACACATAATTTTGCTAAGGGTCTGTTGAAAAAGCCAAATCTTGATGGCTATGAAGACTAAAGATGACAAAAAAAAACCTAAGAGTTTTCTCAATAGTTTCTCAGTTCTGATTCTCATCACTTTGAGGGACTTTTGCTTTCAGATATGTTGAGTGTGTTTTAATCCTCTCAGTCACCAGTGGACATAAGAAGATGGTGAGAATGTGTCCAGTGGAGAACTAGGACATTTTATGAGAACTGGAGATGACAAGCTCACAAGTTGCAAAGAAGCATAATTTGTACCATGAATAACATTCATCAGGCTGAGCCTTTTCACAATATGCCTGGGGTTACCACAAGGTAGTCAATTGCTCTGAGAAGTTTTATTTTGTCAAGAATTTCACAGATGTGATTACCCTGTGTAATTTCAATATATTCTCCCAGCTCCCTTCAGGCACAGTTAGCTCTCCACTGAAAAAAATACATATCTGCAAAGCTGGTAAGCTACTTCAGCACATTCAGAAGAATAGTGGCAAAGCCAAGTGGGTAGTTGTAAGAGATTTAAACTCCCTATTGACTTTGGTTTTGCCATCTGGTGGACACAAACACAGAATACTTTGTTTGAGATTCTCAAGTTTTGAATTAAAAAAAAAACGGGAAGTGCTAATTACCTTATCATATTTTGTATGAAACAGTGAAACTCATTTGATCATCATGTGGTAGACAGTATGATACACATCCTTTGTGGGTATACAGTACCTGAATGATCAACCATAGAAGATAACATATCTACTAACAGAAATGTTCTTGCTACTGTATGGAAGGAAAATTGTGGGATTTAATTATCTTTCATGAAATACTGGTTTTGGGATTTGAAATAGGCATGTGAGTTTTATAAAAGACCACAACTGACATTCTAATCTTCACTACTCATTGGCAAAATTAAGCAAGTTTCCTAAATTATTCCAAGACGGGTTTGCCTTCAGTTTAAAAGACTTTACGATATCTCATAATAGGTTCATGTGAGGCAGATGGTGAAATCCTGGTCACACTGAAATCAATAGGAGTTTTGCTATTTACTTCAATTAGGCCAGGATTTTACTTTGAAGTTTTTATCAAAAGACATTTAGATCAACTGATCTTCTCCAGATTCTTTCATTCTGTTTCGCCAGTATCCAAGTACAAAGTTACACAGATCTCTGTAAAACATACGACACAAATCCCCCAAGCTAAGGGACACTTCATGGATAGGCACTTAGACTGTCAGCTGGTGACTGCACATTCACAATAAAGTGACAAAGATTTTACTTTCATCCTACATCCTACACTGTCACTCTACATCATCATCGTCTTTTTAAATGAATGAATTGGTCCTTCTCGGCTATCCTGTTCTCGAATGTCAGAGTTCAGACACAGCTCTTTACTGGACTCACGTAAATCCCAGTGGGTTAGATTATTGAGACATAGCCCAGGATAATGGACAATGTCTTATTATGTTATCCAGGAGCAGAAGGGTAGGGAGATAAGAGAGGCAAAGTTTCCATCCTGGTGTCCTTGGCGCTCTGAGGAGGGACTAAACTGTGACAAAACTATACCTGTGTCTCTAGGTATGTCTACACTGCAACTGTGGGGACAATTTGCAGCATGTGTTGGCATACCCACACTAGCTGTACTCTAACTAGCTTGCTAAAAATAGAAATGAGGATGCCATGGCATGGACTTCAGTGTAGGTTGTACAAGCCTACCTGATCTTCTTCAGTACATACATATTTGTGTGTCTACAAAACCTGCAAATCACACCATGGCTGCAGTGTATATGCACCCACAGAGTACACTCCCTAATGTGTTGACATAAGACTGTCACTGGGCAGATTCGGGAGGAGGAGGTAGAGTCAAGGCTCCACCTACTCCCTGCACTCT
Source organism: Chelonoidis abingdonii (assembly GCF_003597395.2). NCBI lineage: Eukaryota > Metazoa > Chordata > Testudines > Testudinidae > Chelonoidis > Chelonoidis abingdonii. Next base: position 127,650,192 of record NC_133771.1, read on the forward strand.
CTCAACCCATTCCCCATTGTGGATCTGTGGAGCCTGCTTCTTCTGGTGTGCAGAAAGGGGTGATATGAACATATTAGTGCAAGAAAATAAAGTGTGTCCTACCCCGCCTCTAATCTCTTGTGCCAGCTCACAAGACAGGCCACATCCCAGTAGTAATAGTTGTAAACCTACTAACAATGAATTTGACTGCCATCATCTTTATCCCTTCTTTTGGGAGTAGGCAAAGAGACCACCACCACCACCACCACAAGCAAAGCAGCTGCAGAAGGGCAAATGACAATCTTTTCTTTAACAACTGGCTATAGGATCAGAACCACCACTCACTTCTTTAGAACTGGTCATGCAAGATATAGAATACCATCAATTCCCGTTCAAGCCAACAAGAGTTATGAGAACTCACCACCCAGCAGGAGGGGCTCAGGACCTTTAATAACTAGTATAATTTTAATTAGCCACCAGAGGTATGGGCTCCATATGCTGCAACCAGTAGCCTGACCCAGTCTGTTCCACACCTCCTCGCAATTCTATGGAAAAGCAAATTAATTGCCATACATGAGTTAGTTCTAGATGTTCAACTAAGAGTTTTTACTGAAGCCTCTTTCCTGCCCCAAGCATATACTTCATGTCTTGTTGTAACATGGATCTTCTGATGTTTCAGTGAGATGTAAGTGTAATGCAGGGTATTGTATCCAAAACAGCTGTTCTGAAACTTAAAGCTACCCATCTGGTACTCAACTTCATGCCAACTGTTAACCACTGAACTGATAGAGGGTTGTAACAAAATGCTAATTCTGCTTTATTCTGTGTGTGAGAATGGCAGAATGAATATAGAGGGTATTAAAATCTAAAAATGATTCATGTCTGCCACTTCATCAACAGTGTCTTCTATAGTTAACTCCAACTGATGATTCAGACAGATAATGCCAAGCCAATATTTTCAGAAAATGTGTAAGGAGTGTGGCAGCTACTTTAGATTCCTTTTCCAGAGTAACAAAAGTTCCATCAGAGACAAATCATATCAATCTCTCCTTCTAAGAATGTTCTATGGAATGATATCTGTGAGCTGTTGAAAAAAAAACCACCACTAAAATTGTTTTAGCATTAGAAGCAGCAAGCTCAACTAAATCCAGGGGGGGAGAAATCTGTGTCTTGCTCTCCAACACCAATTCTTATGTTGCTAATTAAGAGTTTCTTTTTTTTCCCTGAGTGTTAGACTCATCAATTAAAACTACAACTTCGTCTCTTGAGCAGCTCATCCTCTAGTAATTTATTTCTTTTGCCCTTTTGCTCTTCTTTCTGGCTCTGTATAATTATATATGTGCATACAGAAAACTTTTCACATGTGCACTTTCATTTATCAGCTGCACTTTTTTATTAATCAGGAATTCTGTTTTATCAATATACTCTAAAATTCTATGACAGAACAAACACTCGACTGGAAGTCTAGTGGCCTGAGTTTCATTTTCAACTGCCTCAGTTTATCCCTTCCGTAGTGGGCTTTGCTTTGGGGCCAGCAGACCTAATGCTCAGGCCATGGCTGAAAAGTCTCTCTGAAAACTGAGGAAGCTCCTCTGGGCAGTCTAGGGGCCTGATGGCCAAGCTACAGTTTGCGGCTGCTCTGAAGTCCTCTGGGATCTTTCAGGAGGCCGATGGAAGAGGAGAAGGATGGGGGATCTGGTCCCTCCTTCTCCACCAGGTCCAGGCCCAGTCCCAGGCCCATGCCCCAAGGGGAGAGAGACAAGGGGTAGCTCAGTTCCTTCTGGCTGCCACTCCAGATCAGCCTCCCCAGGACCACTTTCTACCTTCCCTGTTTCCCTTCAGTCTCAGTAGTTCAAGGCTTCCGATCGGATGGGGAATGCTTCCCAGCTCACCTTCAGAGTCTAATTGTCTCCCCATAATCATGTGGAAGGGTGATCCCAGCCAATTCTTACTCAGTCCTGGTCCTTCCCTGTAGATTGCTCTGCCTCAGTGGTTGCAGCCCGTCTACATTCTTGCAACCCATCTCTCCTCCATGCTCACCCTCCCCATCCCCAGCCAGATTGCCAGAGCTCCCTTTTTTGTAGGTTCTCCATAGGGAGCATGCCCAGAAGTTGCTGAAGAGTGGGGCCTTCCTGGCCAGTACTGTTTCCACCACTCCTTTTACCTTAGTGTGGGATCTGTAAACCCAATCATACGTCCTTAAAATGGGGATAATGATACTTACCTTCTTTGTAAAGTGCTTGGAGATCTACAGATGTAAACCACTATATAAGAAGGAGATATTATTAAATACTAATTCACCACCAACAATGTAGTTGGTGCTATAGATATAAAGAGAGTCACTGCCCCAATAAAGTCTCAATTTAAAAGACAGAGAAGACAGGATGCACTGGAAGATGTATCAGAGGGAGTAAATAGGATTGGGGTTTTTAAAAGTTTTTTTTTAATTCGTGTGTCATTTTGTATGTCATGGTACAACAATTTTTCTCATTTCAGTCTCAATGTGATAAGAAATGTTAGCACATGAATTCGCAGAATGAAGTAAATGACTTATGTCAAAAACAATTTGAATTTTCCAGCTGAGGTTAAGAGGCAGATCAGTGAATAGTGTGCCTGACTTATTTTTATCATAGTTTCATAGCATTTAAGGCCAACAGATCATTAGATCATCAAACCTGACTTCCTGTATATCAGAGGCTATTACATTTCACCCAGTAACTCCTGTATTGAGCCCAGGAACTTATGTTAGACTAAAGCATTGCAGTCCTCAAAAGACTAAACTGCTGTGTGTCACAGGCAGAGAACAGAACAGACCGAAATATCACCAAAGCCTGATGCCCCTGCAGTGGCAGGCAACTGATTAGGTGAGATGTGTTCAGAAGATCCTAGCAAGCAATGCATGCCTCATGCTGCAGGTGAAGGCAAAAAATCCCAAAACTATTTGATCTGGGGGAAAATTCCTTCCCAACCCCAAATCTGGCAATCAGTAGGACCCTGATCATGTGAACAAGACATCAGCCAAACATCTGAGAAAGAGCTTCCTTATACCATCTCAGAGCATTGGTCCACCCCATCTGGTGTCCTGTCTCCAGTAGTGGTTTTTTTTCGATTGCTCGGAGGAAGGTTGGGGAAAACCCCACCACCACATAGCTTGCCAATTTTGCACTGGGGGCAAATAATTCTTTCTTGACACCTGAAGGCCATGGCCAATGCCTTGAAGCATGAGATGTGATTATAGTCATTGTCTTAATACAGAGCTGCTAGTATTCTGAGTAATGCAGAGCTTCCTATTCTCTCCGTGGGCTGTAAAGTAAAAGAATAAACAGGAGGATTCATAGAATCACAGATTTCAAGGCCAGAAAGGACCATATAATTTTCCAACTTGATGCCTGTACACACAGACCATTGAATTCATCTCAAGAGATGGACTAAAGCAGTAGATCTCAAGCTTTCCAGACTACTGTACCCTTTCAGGAGCCTGATTTGTCTGCATACCCCAAGTTTCACTTCACTTAATAATTATTTGCTTATCAGACATCCAAATACAAAAGTGTCACAGCACATTATTACTGAAGAATTGCTGACTTTCTCATTTTTACCATAGAATTATAAAATAAATTGACTGGAATATAAATATTGTACTTATATTTCAGTGTATAGTATATAGAGTAGTACATACAAGTGATTGTATGAAATTTTAGTTTGTACTGACTTCGCTACTACTTTTTACGTAGCCTGTTGTAAAACTAGGCAAATATCTACATGAGTTGATGTACCCCCTGGAAGATCCCTGTGAACCCCCAGGGGTACACATACCCCTAGTTGAGAACCTCTGGATTAAAGCATATATTTTATAAAGATATCATATCTCGTTTTAAAGACTAAGATATGATGAGTTCATGCCCCGCTCCCCGCCACACACACTGTTCCAAACTGTTCCAATATTTATTTACCCTCACTGCTAGGAAACTGTATTTTAATTCAAGGTTGAATTTATCTAACTTCAACTTGCAGACACTGGATCTTGTTATGCCTCTATCAGTAAGATTAAAAGCCTCCCACTATCAGATATATTTTCCCATGTATAAGTACCTGTATACCATGATTAAACCGTCTCTGAACCTTCATCTTGGTACGCTGAATGGGTTGAGCTCTTTAAGGTTCACATCATAAGGCTTGTTTCCCAGTTCCTGAATAATTTTTGTGGCCCAATATTTTCATATCATTCCTGAAGTGTGGACACCAGAGCAGGACATGGTATTCTAACAGAGTCTTAGCAGAGCTGTGTGCAGGGGCAAGATAACTTCCTTACTTCTATTTAATGTTCCTTTTTATACATCCAAAGATTGCATTAGTCTTTTTTTGCCACAGGACTGCACTGAGAGCTCAAGTTGAGAGAGTTATCCCCAAGTCTTTCTCGGAGTCACTACTTTCCAACACAGTCTCCCATCAATGTTTATACGTACAGACAAGCATTAATTGTCCCCAGGTGTATTATCTTGCATTTGGCTGTATTAAAGCATGTTTTGTTGGATTGTGACCACCTGAAGAAGAGATCTGTATAGCTTGAAAGTTTAATTTCTTTCACTAACAGAAGTTGGTCCAATAAAAGATATCACCTCACCCACCTGGTCTCTCTTACACGGAGTGTGTCAGTTCCTCCTTCGCAGAGTGTAGCCCCTTTTTTTTTTTTGTTATGCATAGACCAGGGGGATCAATTCCACTTCACAGCTAGTGAAGGAATTGTGAGATCTGTTAAAAAATAAGTCTTCAAAATGTCTGTTACCACCCTCAGGCAGATGGACTGAGGGAATGTTTTAGTAAAATGCTGAAAGGGATGACAAGACAGTTTGTGGCCCTGGAACTCTGTCATTGGGACAGGTTGCGTCCACCCCTCCTATTTGCCATCTGCAAAGTGCCACAGATGTCTACAGGTTTCTCCTCATTTTAGCTACTTGTGGGAGGCAGTCAAATAGGACCCTAGATTTCCTCCATGAGACATGGGAGGAGCAAGACCCTAAAGCAACTAATGTGCTGTACTACATCATCCATTTGAAGCAAAATTTGGAGACACTAGCAGTTTTGCAAGAGAAAAGCTGCAGCAGTCACAACAGAGCCAGGAATGGGCCTACAATAGAGGGGTTAGGATGTGAGAATTGAAGCCCAGGCATAGGATTTTGTTAGTGCTACTACTTTGGAATCAAAGCTATTGGCCAGGTGGGTTGTGACCATTTGAGGTTGTAAAAAGTGTAGGGGTGATCAATTATGAAATCCAGCAGCTGCAGGGAAGAAGAGAGACACAGGTATACCATGTGAACCTGCTGAAGGCTTGGAAGAGCCAAAGGGGTGTCCCTCATCTTGCCTTTTTTTCCCCAAACATGAACTTGGCCTTCAAGTATCCTTAGTCCAAGATTGCAAGGTCAGTATCAATGGGGGAAGAACTCCAGACAAAACAGAAACAACAAATACGATGGGTAATTTAACTCTTCCCTTCTGCGTTCTCAAGATTGCCAAGACGAATGGACCTAGCCTACCACCATGTGGACACTGAGATGGGAAAAAAGTCTGAAAATCTACAGGCCCTCCTATGGAAAATGTGGGAGACAGTCCACAAAGAACTACAGGCCATGGTGGACACTGAGGCAGTCAAGACCTCCTATAGTTAAAGCTGCGAGTTTTTCCACAGAGGTCAAGGAAGTCATGGATTTTGTCCCCCCACCCCAAGTGCCCACGGTGCTCCCCAGACCATCTCCCCAAGCACCTGTCGCACCCCCTAGATGCCCCCCACCAAGCACCCACAGCGTCCCTGGGCCACCACCCCTCCAGTATGTGGCACCTCCTGGGCCATCCCCCACAAGCACCCACGGCCTGACAACAACCACTCATGGCATTCCCAAGATTCAGTTGGGGGTTACAGGCCATGAATTTTTATTTACTGTCCGTGATCTGTCCATGAGTTTTACTAAAAATACCCGTGACTAAAACATAGCCTTACCCATTGTGAATGGATCAACATGCTTTTGCATCAGTTTTCAGAAAGTGAATGCAATACCAAAATTCAACATGTATCGTATGTCTAGAGTGGATGAGTTGCTGGAGAGGCTAGGAGCTGACAAATATATGTCCACTCTTGACCTGACACAGGGGGTACTGGCAGATTCATTTACAAACTGTATCATGAGAAAAAGGCAGCATTCTCCACCATTTGGCCTTTATCAGTTCAAGACCATGCCATTTGCCAGCAGCCACCTTCCAATGCCTGATGTACCAGGTATCAATGTTGATAAATGCAAAGTAATGCATAATGGAAAACATAATCCCAACTATACATATAAAATGATGGGGTCTAAATTACCTGTTACCATACAAGAAAGAGATCTCAGAGTTATTGTGGATAGTTCCCTGAAAATATTCACTCAATATGCAATGGCCGTCAAAAAAGCAAACGGAATGTTGGGCATCATTAGGAAAGGGATAAATAATAAGACAGAAAATATCATATTGTCTCTATATAGATCCATGGTACACCCACATCTTGAATACTGTGTGGTTGCCCTATCGCAAAAAGAGATATATTGGAATTGGAAAAGGTTCAGAAAAGGGCAACAAAAATGATTAAGGGTATGGAATGGTTTCCCTATGAGGAGAGATTAATAACACTGGGACTTTTCAGCTTGGAAAAGAGATGACTGAGGGAGAATATGATTGAGGTCTATAAAACATGACTAGTGTGGAGAAAGTAAATAAGGAAGTGTTATTTACTTCTTCTCATAACACATCTACGGGTCACCAAATGAAAATAATAGGGAGCAGGTTTAAAACAAACAAAGGGAAGTATTTCTTCAGACAACAAACAGTCAATCTGTGGAACTCTTTGCCAGAGGATGTTGTGAAGGCCAGGAGTATAACAGGGTTCAAATAAGAACTAGATAAATTCATGGAGAATAGGTCCATTAATGGCTATTAGCCAGAATGGGCAAGGATGGTGTCCCCAGCCTCTGTTTGCCAGAAGCTGGGAATGATCAACAGGGAATGGATTACTTGATGATTACCTGTTTTGTTCATTCGCTCTGGGACACCTGGCATTGGCGTCTGTCAGAAGACAGGATACTGGGCGAGATGGACCTTTTGTCTGACCCAGTATAACCGTTCTTATATTCCAACCTTATAGGCGACATGTTGCCGTGTATATTGATGGTATCATCATTTACAGCTATGATTGGAACAACCTCCTAAGGCACATCACTGCAGTCCTGTAAGCTCTCATGGAAACAAGACTAATGGCCAACCACACCAAATGTAGATTGTCCAACCAGGAAATGACTTATCTGAGCTATACGGTAGGGGGGCTGACAATTACAGTCGCTGGTTGGCAAGGTCCAAGCCTTGGCACAATGCCTTGCCCCTACTACAGAAAAACAAGTGCCACACATCTGAGCCTTGATGGCTATTATAGGTACTTTGTCACAAATTTTGCCACAGTTGCAGCGTCCCTAATGGACCAGGTAAAGGACACGTGCCCTAAGAAAATTCAGTGGACCCAGACCTGTGACAAAGCTTTCAGGACTGAAAGACCAGCTAAGTCAGGAACCTCCTCTTCCACCTGGACTTTTCAAGAAATTCATCCGGTAGACTGACACCACCGATATTGATTTTGGGGCCACACTTTCCCAGGACTTCAATGGGGAAGAACAACCCATCTTCTCTCTTTGTAGGAAACGGTTTATCTCAGGAATGCATCACTCTATCTTCGAGAAGGAGGCCCTGGTGGTGAAGTGAGCCATACGCACCTTAAGATATTATAGGGGAATTCTTTTCTCCTAAAGCAAAATCATGCTCCAGTCCAATGGCTTAACTTAATGAAATATGCCAACCCTAGGATTATGTGATGGTACCTCTCCTTGTAACGCTACAGCTTCCAAGAACTTCACTGAGTAGGGAGGGAAGATTAGAATGCAGACTTTTTTCACATGAAGGGGAGTACAAGGGTCACAAGGTACTCCCCCAGCCCTGGCTTGAGGGGGAGGTATATGATGAGTGTATAAACCCCATGCTGGAACTGCAAGGGTTAAGGAGCAATTCTGTCCCTCCTGCACCTGCAGAGCCCGCTCCAACAGGAGGAGGCGCTTAAAAGGGAGCTAGACAGCTCAGATAGGGAAGACAGGGTAGGAGGACAGATTCTGAACAAGGATGCCACAGAAGCCCCCACTGCAAGGAAGGGGCTAGAAGCTGAGTCCAGCTGGGCTGAAGGTTTAGATGTTTTTTGGGGGGGAGGTCTTTGTTATGTCTGACTTTGAGGGGAGGCAAATGATAGGAAGTGGCCTGGGGGCAGCCATGAAGCACTCTAGGGTATGTGATATTGTTGCCTCTCATAGGATCCTGGGCTGGAACCTGGTGGACTGGGTGTGCCTGGGCTCCCCTACCCACCACCCTTGTTGCAGAGGGGCATAAACTTCCTTTCCAGCCCTCCTCTCCAACATAAGGACGGGAGATGCTGAGAGATAACAGAGAAGCTGAGAATGTTGGTTAGGGCGAGCCACCTGCAGAGGTCTGGAGGTAAGTTAAAGACCTTTCCTGTTATGAGGGGGTGAGACTCCCTATATTTCTATGGACTGTTTCCCCAAAAGGAGACTATCTAAACTGATGACCCACCCAGAGGGCTGACTTGCCACTCTCCAAAAGGCAAGCCATGAAAGTATTGGAGTACTTGCTGGCGAGAGGCACTGGAGATGTGGAAAATGGAGGCCCAACGACCTAACCACTAGAGCATCAGCAAGCCCAGCCCCCTGTACAGTTTGTTTTTAACAAAACAACACAGGACACAATATCTCATGGTCAGTAGCAGCCAGTTCAGCCCAAACTAGAAATGTACATATTTAATTTTATGCACTATACATTTTGAACTGACAGTATGTGTCTTGGCAAAACTAGATCAGTACAGAAAAGCTTGCTGTAACTGAATTGCTTCAGCTGCAATGCAGCTAGTGAAACCACCATTCTCATCAGGACATAATCCCATTTTTTTAAAATCTGCTTCTTGATGTTGGATTTATTAATCTCATCTGAATATCGGCACATCCAAGATATGATCTAATCTTTGTGTCACGTGAGAATAAAACCAGATTTTGCTCTTAAACCAAAGCAGTTAAAGTATAACATAATAGAGTATATGCAGGTGCAGATGTGATACAGAATCCCATTTTCTACAGTTTTCTGAAGTATAATCCTTAGCATTAAACAGCTGCAAAATCTGGACCATTCTTTAGTGAAGCTTTTTTTATTCCTCAGCATGACAGTATAAATTGTAATATACTGTGAAAATACTGCATTTAATACATTTTATAAGACTATTCGAGTCATGTCTACTTTAATCACCAGAGTTTGCATTAAATATTAAAATCCCCATTATTGATGTATTTTTGTTATTATGATATTTCAAGTAAAAAGTCACACACGCTTTATTATTATTATTATACTCCTGCAGGCATATTTTGAAAATAACATTTTGCAAATATCTGTTTTATACAGCTCTTTAGAAAAAGAAACAAAGAATCTAACTTTGCATTGACTAACTGGGTTAGGATGAAGACAATTAGCTACATTGACTTTGACCTGTGGGTTAGAAGTTCAAATCCTGCAGAGGGCAGAAATGACTCAAAGTTGACACCAGCTGATGAACACTCCATGGCTTATGTTAAATAAGATTCATAGAATTTAAGGCCAGAAGAGACTATTCATTATGATCATAGAGTCTGACTTTCTGCTTAGCAAGGGCCTTGGAACCTCATCCAGTAATTTCTGTATTTACAATTAAAAAAAGACAGTGATGAATCCTCCCTTGATGATTAAAGATAAATGTTTGACAAATAGCAACCTTATTAGTATTCCTCCCACAGTTTCTAAGTTGTGTTTCCCAATATTTTTGTGGAAAATTTGTACTACAAGTAAAAGAGACTGGTTATGTGGAAACCTGAAGATGATGTTTATCTACAGGCCCTCTGTTGTGCAGGCAGCATCACTAAACCTTCTCTTCATGACGCTTACTGGGGAACACAATCATAGCACCTTATTGCTGAGCACACTCAGAGCAACTAATCTAGAAGGAAGCAATTCACTTCCATATTAGCTCATTCCTGATTCTCTAGAACGGTTTGCCGTTCCCGGCCAATGGGAGCTGTGGGAAGTGGCGGCCAGCATGTCTCTGCAGCCCGCGGCATCCCACAGCTTCCGCTGACCGGGAACGGTGAACCATGGCCACTGGGAACTGCAGAGGGCCGTGCCCATGGATGGTCAATGTAACCAAAATGTCTCACGGCCCGCCAGCAGACTACCCTGATGGGCCACGTGCCAAAGGTTGCCGACCCCTGCTCTAGAGCATAGACGATTCGTCTTTGTGAAATCTGACAAATGACGTGACAGATGAATGTGCCAAAGACTCTGAAATTCATTGTAGATGAGCAATGGTCACTGCCCCCACACCATCAATCTCAGGGGAAGCAGCAGTAGCCCAGGAGAAACAAACAGAAAATACTTAGTCCTGCCTTGAGCGCAAGGGACTGGACTGGAAGACCTCTTGAGGTCCCCACTTGTCCTACAAATCTATGATTCTACAACAGGGCTATTTCAGAGCTTTAGTAAACACCTAGACTGAGAGAGTGTAACATGGCAATCACCAACTGACCAGCCCTCGTTGGGGCTGAGCATGATGTCAGAAACAGCATCCCTACTCCAAGAAGAATCATAACCTTAGTAGTTAGTCCTTCAGTGAACTGCAAACTGAAAAACTGGCTATTATTAAGTTGTGCCATTTACCAAAGTTTAAATTAAATGTGTTGACATACATCTGAAGATAAGCACCTCATTCATTGTTTTAATACCTATTAGTGGAAAACAGAGTATGTGGTTTTATAGAATGGGAGCAGTAAAGAGTGCAGTTGTATATTGAAAAGTGACAGGTCTGCTCTCATATAGCTAGCTTGGGTACTGGAGCAGTGAAGCTGCAACAGCACACGTTTTAGCACAAGCTAGCCCCCCAACCAATTACCCAGGGTTCTGGGCAGGCTTGTAGAGCCCATGTTGAAGCATGCACTGCTGCTGCTTCACTACTCCAGTGCTGGAGCTAGCTAGAATAAAGCTAGCTTGCGTATGTCTATTCAATATCTCATCACACCCCGGGATTGTAGTACAGACATACTATGATTGATAACTGGGAGACAACGGGGTTCAACAGATGTCACACAAGGCATCATTTTGTCTGCTGAACCTTTATAATTGGTGACGATACATAAGAAGATTTCAGATATCAGGTAGGATTTGAAGGGTTGGCAGTAGAAATTAAGGTTTTATTTGTAAACTGAGCATTTTTTATATAGATATCAAATGAGACTGCCACAGGAAGCCTCTGTTGCTACTCGGTGTGCCTCACTGTCTGGTTTGTTTCTTAATCTCAACCACACACACCAGGATGTCACCTTTCACCATGTGTGTATTTGTTCTTTACTTACTGTGAAAGTGTGAGACTGGGGCTCGACCCCTTCCGAGGGGTGGAGGGGAGCCACACCGGCTCGCTACACATTCTCTGGCCGGGCAGGCCCCTTGGCCCCGGTCCTGGGGCAACAAACACAGAGTCAAAGGGGACTCAGGCCCTCTGCTTCAGGGCTGAGCAACAATATAGAGTCAAAAGGGGCTCAGGCCCTCGGCTTCAGGGCTGAGCAATAATACAGAGTCAAAGGGGCTCAGGCCCTCTGCTTCAGGGCTGAGCAACAATACAGAGTCGAAGGGGCTCAGGCCCTCTGCTTCATGGCTGAGGAAGGCACAGGGTTTAGGAGGCTCAAGCCCTCTGGTTCAGGGCTGAGCAGCAATACGGAGTCCAAAAGGGGCTCAGGCCCTCTGCTTCAGGGCTGAGCAACAACGCAGAGTCAAAAGGGGCTCAGGCCCTCTGCTTCAGGGCTGAGCAACGCACAGGGTTTAGGAAGCTCAAGCCCTCTGGTTCAGGGCTGAGCAGCAATACAGTCTAAAGGGGCCCAGCCCTAAGTTCAGGCGGGGCACCAAATGCAGAGTCAACAAGCTCAGGCCCTTTTGGCTCAGAGCTGAGCAAAGCACTCAGTCTATAAGCCCAGGCCCGTAGGCGTGAGCACCGGGGAGAGGGGGAGACTGCCACTCATAAGTAGGGTGGCAGGGGGAACGCAGGCCCACCCACTCCACTGCGTCCCAGCCCGGGGCCCTAACAGCGGCAGACAGTCCACTGCTGCGTCAGTGAGGATCCTGCCCGCAACACACTGACATAGGCTCGGATATGTTTGCAGCCTGACCGGAGTTGGCTGCCCCCAGGCTACTTCTGACCTCCCCCTCAGGGCCTAACTGGTCCGTGGGGTCGCCCCCGGGAAGTCCAGCAGCATGGGCTCCTCGCGGCCAGGGCTGGGTGGCAGGTCCGGTAGTTCCTCAGGGAGGTCCAGGCTGGCTTGCTCCGGTGGTTCCTCTGGGTAACAGCAGGGCCGGGGGGGCTCCAGCAGCTCCTCCGGGTAGTAGGCACGGGGAAGCTTTGGCAGCCCTTCCGAGTAGCGGGCGCGGGGAACTCCGGCAGCCCCTCCAAGCAGCGGGCGCGGGGAAGCTCTGGCCAGTCAGGGCGGCTGCCCTGGGCCCTAGGGGGTTCCCAGTCTCGAGCTCCCTGTGGCAGGTTTGCTCCCAGCGGCGGCTGGGCTCCAACTGAGGGCTGAGGGCTGGCTTTTATGCTTCCGGGTCGTCGCTTGACCCTCTGAGGGGCGGGCTCACCGCTCCTTAGCCCCGCCCACTCAGGCTTCTGGCAGGGCACTCCCTCTCCTGGGCAGGAGGGGAGCCACACCGACTCGCTACACTTACATAGAATAACAGAACATACTGCACGCTTACAGCAGGAGACTTCCACACAGCCTTCTCTCGTCAGCCCAGACTCTCAATCTGAACATCTCCTTCTTCCTGTTCCTCTACTTTATAACTTCCCAGTTACTGAGCCAATTCTCTCATTAGCCCAGTAATTGCCAGCCAAGCGTTAGTAATACCTAACAGAAACTGGTTAATTGGTTTCAGTTAACCTGCACTCTTCCCAGTGCTGCTGCAGCCTCAGTGACCAGGATCCTACTAATAGTGACCTGTCACAGAGACAAATGCAGACCTCCACAATGCTATTGTTCAGAGCAGAACCACACTTTAACGGTTGCAAAAAGAGTTTTCTTTTTTATTATAATGCTCTTTTAACATAATTATAACTTGGGGGTGGAATTATCTGTTGGACTGAAAATTTTCATGCATGGTCTCCCAGAGATAAATATTTCTCGAAATTTGAGCAAAAGCCCGTCAGCTGTTTTTGCATTTAAAGCCAGTGACAACAATATAATTTCCACTAGGAGAAAAAAGTATCTGCCTTTTTTTTTCCCTAAAGAAGTGTTGCAGCAATAATATATAATCTTAAACTTGGTGCTGACACAATCTTTCTGAAGGAGTGTGTGCTTTGCTGGGCTTGCAGGAGAAATTTTAAACAACAACAAAACATTGAACAGTCATTTCTGCATATGTTCAGTGGGCATTATTTAAATAAGCCTCACTGCACACACCCATAGCCCAGGCACTGCTGCTAAAACACTCTGTATGAGGGAGATTTAAGATGGCACCCTGAAATGTGCACAGCAAGATATTTAAAACCTTAAAAGTGTGGATCCTGGAACTTTTGGGATGTTTTGTAGTTTTGCAGATTTCTGTAATATTGTGTACTGGTTCCTTTTTTATTTAAACATCTTTTCAAATTCCTTTTTCTTATCATCACTGTCACCAGTCAGGCATGCAACAAAAGAAACAGGAAGGAAGGAGATTAAGGACTTGTCTTCACGTTATAAGTATTACCCTTCAGTTGAGTCTCATCCACAAACAAAAACCCTAAACTCAAATGGGATGCTGCTTTTAACTCAAGTTGGCTAGGCCATCGTGGCTAAAGGCTAAAGTTTGAATTAGTACAACTTGTCATTTGATAACAAACCCAATCTGTGTAGCTGGAGTGCTATTTTACTGTGTGGCCCTCTTATTGAAGCTAGGCCGGGGTAGGCATCCTATGGCATGGATGCCGAAGGCGGCACGCGAGCTGATTTTCAGTGGCACTCACACTGCCCGGGTCCTGGCCACCCACCGGGGGGGCTCTGCATTTTAATTTAAATTTAAATGAAGCTTCTTAAACATTTAAAAACTCTTATTTACTTTACATAAAACAATAGTTTAGTTATATATTATAGACTTCTAGAAAGAGACCTTCTAAAAACGTTAAAATGTATTACTGGCATGCAAAACCTTAAATTACAGTGAATAAATGAAGACTCGGCACACCACTTCTGAAAGGTTGCTGACTTCTGAGTACGCTAACCTGAGAGGAGTTAATTTGAGCACAGATAACTCAAGTTAACTCTTCAATGAAGATAATCCCTCAGGAGACTTTGGTAGAAAATGCAAGGGGACATGGGCAGTCTATGATGCCAGAAATTCCTACAAACCTACACCACAGTCCTAAAGGAATCCAAGACATCACATTGTTCTCTGTCACTATACTGGCTGCTAAATCCTAGCCAGTATTTTACACACTGAACAGATTTGACAATCCAGAAAGCCTACAACACCTGCTGAGAGAAACTGGCAGCCTAATTCACAGATAAAGGTCCATATCCTCTGCTGTAGCACAGCTGCTCTGTACTGCATCACTGGTGGATTCGGGCCATAGACCTGGCATATTCAGAACAGGGAAGATAAAGCCAATGCAATCCTTTGATAGCACAGAGCCAAGACAGAGAGGTTCCTACACCAGCCTCCCTCTCTTATGTCTGCAGTGGGATCATGGCTGGAACAAATGGGGTGTGACTGGGATGCCCTTAAGCAACACTGATCCCAATTGTAATGTTGGCACCTTGAGGCTGTTAGCAGCCAGTGTAAAATATAGCAGGAAAATTTACACTGATGGACCAGCCCAGAATCCTGCTCTGCTTAAGGTCCCCAAAATTTGGAATAGCCTCTATGGATCCCAGGGGGTGGAGACTGGGCAAAAGGCCAACAGCACAGCAGCAGCTTTCTTAGATTTCAGACCACGCACACAACAGGATATACTTGAAACACTAAAGAAAATCCAAACAACCATATGTGAATCAGTCAGAAGTACCTGATTCATCTGCTTACCCATATATCCATCACATCCTTTAGGTAAGACAGTTTTTCACATACCCTGAAGCATGCGGTGCTCCCCAGTGCTAAAGAAACCACTGCTCAGTACAACTGAGCCAACCAAGTACTACCCAATATTTCATCTCTCTCTTCTGAGCAATGTAATAGAAAAGCTGGCCAACAACCACCTCCAACTACACCTGATCTCTGCCAATATCCTGTAGTCTTCCTAACTGGGTTTTAGATCAAGTTATATTGCCGAGAAATGCCACTGGACATGTTATCTATCCAGTTGTTTGGTTTTCTTTTTCATGAATGCCTTACACAATCTCAGAGACCATAGACAAAAAGCCAAACTCATATTGTAGTTCTCCTGAGATACTGCTGGTGCAGCAAAATGAAAATTTATTTCATTATGTGAAAGATATATTTTTGTCACCCTGAAGGTAGTTTGTGGGAAATTTAACAACACTTTGATGAGTCATTTCTGAGTTACCTTGGAGAAAAAAATACTGAAGAATGTCTAAGCTGCTGAAAAGCGCCCCTTTAAGCTCACAACCTAAAACCATCAAACCACAGTTTTTACAAACTTTCAAAAAATAATCACCTTTTGGCTGAAAATAAACATGATAAATTTCAGTCCAAAGGATAATTTTTCAGAAACCCATGTATGTCCAAAAAGAGACACTTACAATGAAAGTGTTTTCTCAACCATAACTGTAATGATGCTAGCACAACACTTAAATTCCTAGTGTGTAATTAAGCAGATCCCTTATTTTGTTTGATTTGAAGCCAATACTCTGATTCAAAACCAACAGTGTTTCCAGATTTCTTTTCTATGAAAGTATTTGTTTGTTCTGATAAATGTAAATAATAGTGGATGTGACAAGTTTGATAAGGACTCCAAATTGACAGAAACACTGTGCCAATTTGTGTCTACATCCTGTTTACATAACCCCATTAACTTCCATGCAAGCTGACACAGCTGCAAGAAAGATACTGTACTGTTCTCCATGTAATAAAAGAGCTCATCTGACTAGATCATTTCATTTTGGCAGTATTTCTTAAAAGCAGCTTCATGGGTAATGACTTCAAAGTCAAGTTCTCAAGAAGGTTCTAATTTCAGGTGCCATAATGGAGCATTACAACTTCTGTAGCTTGCATTTTTCTGTTATGTAATTTTGTTCTCTTGTATCTGTGGGCTAACAACATAAACAGTCGTGGTGCATTTAAAATTCATAAATATATGTTAATACAATATTAACATTGATATTTCATTTGTATTGTGTTGCATGCAGGAGTGCAGAGCTCAGAGAGGAGTGTGTGGTTGCAATAGGGTAAATGCTGCATTAGTAATAGCTCAAAAGTGACACCGAAGAGTAAACAATACTTCCAAGTGTAGTGACCCCTGTATTGTTAACTCTTTAAGCACCTTCTAGTGAATTTCACTTGTTTCAGCTTCAGAAACCCTCTTCCTAGATCATGAGCTCTTACATTGTCAAATTTTAACATACATTAATATTAAAAAGCCTAACAAAGCTAACTTTTTTTTTACTTTAACGGAAGACTCATCAAAATCTTCTCTTAAAGGGATTTATTTCTCTCTACCTTGCCTCCTTTTCTCTTTGCCTCTTCCCTCATCTGTGGCATTTCCTGCCTTCATTCCCCTTCTCAGAAACTTAGTTGCTCTCTCTCCCTTTTCTGTTCTTTTAAGGACAGCATGTTGCGGGGCTACTTCAGTTCTTGGGGTGATTTCAATGGGAGATGTGGACAACCAGCATCTTCAGGATGGGGCCCTGAGAGCCAGAAGATGACATCTGGTCCCGAATTAAGTCAATGGGAATTTTGCCACTGACTTCAGTGGAGTCAGGATGTCACAAAAAGAGAACTATAACTGTTCTCTTAAATGCTAGCTAGGCTTCTGTGATCTTTATTGGCTATGCACTGCCAGACTATTAGTGATGAAAAATACCGAAAGCTTCCCCACTCAGAACAATGTCATGGTATCTAAAACAGCCACGTCTATATATCTGTGCAGGCATTTACAACAGCTCACTGCAGAACTGTTCAAAAACTTAAGACACCTCTTCTCAAAAGCAGAGACTCTTTAGAAATTATTTCAAACAGAAACTGAAGGAAAATTCAGTACAGCAGACTTACCAAGTGAAAACTTGAATTTCAAATCATGTGGCAAAATTTATTACAATAAGATCTAAAGCAATTCTTCTTTTAGTTCCAGCACTCCTATGACAAACACCCTCTTCAATTAGTGCAATGATTTCACTGTTGCCTGATTCAGTAGGAAATCAGTTGTCATATAAAAAAAAGTTTGTACGTTAAGGATATGTCCTTGCCATTCTCATTTTCTGTTTTCAAAGCTTCACTGGGTTTGTCTTTTGGAATTGTTCTGTTGTTCCAGACATCTTCATGGCATCTCTGTACTTTGTGTGTTGGATGTATATTCTCCAGTTCATATTGCTGTTTAATAGGAGTCATAAACTGCTGCTGGGAAGGGCAAAACTATTCTGACAAGAGCTCTCTACAGAAGAGGCAGAATGTATGTGCGAGAAAAACAGGCATGTCTTTTGGAAACAATGGCTGTACAGTTTTGCATCACTCAAGACAATATCTCCCCTTGACAGATGTTCATTTCTTGTTTTCTTAGTTTTCTTATTCTTCCTAATATAGTCATTGAGCAACACTGAAGATTTCTGCATATAATCGAATCTTCCTCTAACCAAAAATCCATGAAAATGTTCCTGAATCATCCATGTAAATATGTCACCACTGGAAGTATTGCAGCAAAAGCTGACACCTGGTCATTGACAGAGAAGTCATACTAACCTTATTCAGCCTCTTTTTAATTATCACATCTTTCTTAGAAACACATTCAAATGTGAGTAACAACATATCAAAATATAAATTCAATGAAGATTTGTCTGACTGGATTCCACTCTTGAAATTCAGACTTCAGATGCAGGCTGAGCAGGCAATTCATAAAAATTCAGCTGCATTGTTTCTACTGATTCTGTTTTCTCCTTTTTTTAAAAGTGCTCTTTTGTACTAAACATTCTTGAAGATGTTTATGAACCACCTGTTCCTACAATGTCGCAGACTAGAATGTAAGAAAATGATCACCTTGTGACAATCCTTTCAAAAAGTGAACAAGTTCTATGACCTTGACTTTAAACTTCTATTGATTTAGACAGCTATGTTACCTACGTGGATCTGACAATGTATCATTCCATATTTTCATTTATTGAAATGCAACACTGTCATTTCTGTTGTCACTCTTTACATCACCTTAATCTGTAATTTAACTTATTTCTTTGATTTTTATCAAATTTGATGAACTAAACTAAACACTGTGGAGAAAAGGGCAGCAGATTCAAACTAAAAATTGTCATTGTGATTTTGTAATAGGCAACTTAATATCCCCTTTTCTTCTAGCAAAATACAGCACTAATGCATGTTTGGAATGAATTACCTAGCTTTGCTTCTACTGAAGTCAATGAGAATTTTACCCTTAACTTCAGTGGCAGAAATTAAGCCAGTGTTGAGTGCTTTGGAAAATTCTCTCTCTCTTTCCACACACACTCATGAAATCCATATATATTTAATTACATGATTGCGTGGCGTGGTATAAGGGCTGGACCCAAATCTCACTAAAGTCAATGGAAAGGCTTCCATTTACATCAGCAGATGTTGGATCAGTCCCTCCACAGATATGTGAGAACTTAGTATCAGTAAGGAATCCAAGAGCAATCTCAAACTGCATAGTGAATTGACCAATGATATTAGATATATTATGTCTGCAGCAACTTTAATCAATACAAAAGAATGATTTTGCGTGTAATCATATATAAAATAAGTGAGAGAGTTCATTATTTGATAGGTAAGAAATCTGACATTACTAGGTTGGTATTTAAGTAATATAAACCCTGTAGAAGCAATGTGAGGAAGTGGCACAAATTCAAACCAGTCACAACTACTGTCATAAGATAAAGCTTCTCAATTGCAAAAGAGTCCAGTAATCTGTGTATAAATCATTTGCTTCTCAACTAGATGGCTCAAACTACTGCAGTACTAAAACTGATTTAAAACTAAACTTTTATCTGGTTGAGCAATTCAAAGATTTGAAACCAAGTAGTCAACGAAGTTGAGTCAGATGAGCAGGTGTGAAGGCCTTAGACAACCAAAGAGACCCACTCACCTGCTACATTTCAATAGCTCACGAAGCTTGCAGCTGAATCAACAAGGATGAAAGTAGGACATCAGGGTAATAAGAAGGAAAACCAAGAATCTTTTCTATTCCTTATATCAGCGTTTTTCAAAGTTCAAGTCACGACCCAGTACTGGCATGTAAGGCACTGGATCACCTCGCTCAGCACCCAGGAACCCCAGTGGCTCTGGTCAGCACCGCCAACTGGGAGGTTAAAAGTCCTGTTGGCAATGCTGCCCAGCTAAGGCAGCTAGTGTCTATCTGTTCTGACACTGCACTGTGCCCTGGAAGCGGTCAGCAATGGGTCCGGCTTCTAGGCAGGGGAGCCATGGGGCTCCACACGCTGCCCCTGCCCCAAGGGGGTGGTGCCTGTGGGTAAGAGTCATGTGAAGGTGCTTGTGCGCCTCTGCCTAGGACAGGCAGGAAGCCTCCCTCTGCATCCCAGCTGTGCTGCTGACCAGGAGCCGCCAGAGGAAAGACCACACCCCAATCCCCTGCCCCAGCCCTGAGCTCCTCCTAAACCTGGCACCCCTTCTACACCCCAAGCTCCTCATTCCCAGCCCCACCCCAGAGGCTGCACACCCAGAGCCCTGACCTCCTCTCACACCCCAACCCCCTGCCCCAGCCCAGAGCCTCCTCCCACACCTGACCTCTCATTCCTGGCCCTACCCCATAGCCCTCACCCCCGCACCCCAACCTTCTGCCCCACCCCTGAACCCCTCCCACACACCAAAGCCCTCATCCCCAGCTCTGCTGGGTCATGGTCAGCAACAGTTTTCTTCAGCTGGGTCCCCAGAAAAAAAGTTTGAAAACCACTGTGTTATACTGATTATAATTCATGGGGTTTCCCTTCCTGCCTGTCCTCCATTAGCCATAATTTGAAAGCAAATTGGGAACTAAAGCTCTATAGCAACTGTAATCCCTTCCTTAGAGTTCATAATGTAAAACCTAAGTTGTTTATCTTGAATATCTGAGATAAAAGAAGTGAAGCCACAGAGAGTCATTCTACATTATACTCCTCTCCCTTCAGTTTAGAATTCACGTATTATCATTTTATTAGCATTAGGTAGATTTTTGCAGGACTTGCTTGTTTTATCCAAGAATAACACCGGATTTCACAGTGTTGGTGTACGATCATGTAAATTGATGCCTTTGTCCTCATTACTCAAAGTAAAATGCTGATCACATTTATTATTTTTCTGATTTTACCAAGTGCCAGTAAATCTAATTCAACAGACACTTAGCTGATATCAGAATGCTCTGATTAGAAATTACTTACTACAGAACAACACTAAGAATTACCAGAAGTTTGTTTATATACAGACAAAACAAATAGTATCCAAGTAGTAGTCTTAATCCTCATAGTCAGAACTGAGTTTTCTATTTGCAAGGGAAAGGGGAAAAATCAGCTATTATTCAGGGGAGGTTATAAGCCCATCAGTGTTTTAATGCTGGATTATAAAAAAGTCAGGCACGTTCTTCTGCATAAATATCTGGGTAAAAGCTGGTTCTTACAGCACTCTGCTGAATTTTGGCTCCAAATCCCCAGATGTTTCAGTCTATGTTAATGGCAACTGTATGACCAGTGAAGAGCTGAATGCTGATCTACTTAGGTATAAAAAGGCCAGGGAAAAAACAAAAACAAACACACACTCCACTCCCCAAAAAGGAAGAAAAAGACCAAAAGAAATAGATGACAAAACCAAACCAGAATTTGGTAGCTGAATTTGATTGGCTCCAGTTAAAAACAGGATTAGTTAGCATCCAACCTTACACTGGTATAATGGAAATGATTTTATTTGTTTTCTGGGTGGACAGTACAACTTGGCATCTTTGAGAATACCTCTCAAATTCTAGTTTCTTCCCTGACTGCTTTTGGGATGAAACATTCAAATAAACACAAGATACACACAGGGAAGCATTAGCACAGTTCCATTGCACCCACAGAAATCATGAAACCAAGGGCGCAAAACAGGAAAAAAACTTACTTCGCCTGGACCAGTGCAGAGGGGAGACCCCAGAGGTCTGGGAGAGGTGGAGAGCATGCCCACCCTGCAGCGCAGCAGTGACCCCATGCAACATCCAGAGAGGAGGAGTCGGGCCCAGCCCCACAGAACAGGAGCCACTGCTGCAGGGTGAATCTGGAGCAGGCATGCTCTGCAGCACCTCTGGCTCCCAGACACGTCCTGGCATCGGTCCAGGATAGGGCTAAAATGCTATAGGGGAGGTGTGACAGCGTGTATGAACCCCACACTGGTGAAGTAAGGGTTAAGGAGCAGCTCTGGGCCCAGAAACCCCTGACCAGCCACCCCTGCTGGTCATGTTCACAGTGGAGGCTGAGCTCAAAAGGGAGCAGTTCAGTCTGGGTGGACAGAGAGCAGTTGTGTTGCAGGCTCCGGCCAAGAAGCCACTGAAACGCCATGTGGCTGGGCCCAGCCCTCAACATCAAGTTGCCACAGGCCTTTCAATTGCAGAGACTGGCAACAGTGAGCTGCACCTGTCACAGGAAGACCCTTTTGAGCATGGACAGAGAGAACTCCAGAAGGGACTCAGAGGAGAATCACTGACACCAACAGAGGAACTGAAGCCGGGGTAGGAAGTGGCCCAGGGAGCAGGTGAAGAGGTGCCCATCCCCTAGGCTGCACAATTTTGATTTACTGCTTCATTGAGCCCTGGGTTGGAACTCGGTGAGGTAGGGAGGACCCAGGATCCCCTACCTCTGGTCAGTGATCCTCACCACAGGGTGGGACAGTCATTGCCTCTACCTGCTAGGTGAAGCAGCTATTGACTCTCACCACTGAGTAATACAACCACTGAGCCTCACCACTAAACAAAGTGGCCACTGACTCTTGCCGCTGGGTGATGCAGCCATTGGCTCAAGCTATTGGGCGATATGGCTAGTGATTCTCGCCATTGAGTGGTACTGCTGCTGACTCTAGATGCTAAGCAAAGCAGCTACTGACTCTCACTACTGGGCAATACAGCTGATGACTCTTGCCACTGGTGGTACAACCACTGACTGTAGCCCCCAGGCGAAGTGGCCATTGACTCTGGCCACTGAGCAATACTACCATTAGACTCCTGCCACTACACAACATAACCCAGTGTATCACTGCCAGGAATACTGCTGAGACCAGACCTGAACCACCCCTAACAAGAGAATGCTGCTGCGGGTGATTAGTGCCCCCTCAGCAGTTTAGTATAGTGCATCCATTAAATCAGAAGGCTACCAACATCCCTGGATACACAACTTACCCTTTTGTTACAGGCATTCTTCAGAAAAGAGAGTGAAATTTAAGGATTATTGAACATAATATTTTGTCTATATGGATTCATGAATCGCTATACAGTCTTGAAACATTGAAGTATTTTTTCATAGGTATATTGAGCCTATTCTTCTTCCCATTGCACTATACAATATAATTCCCCAAAGTAAGTGATAATAGAAACAATTATGACTGTCTATAAATAAAAAATTTGCACAAAAAGTACTGAAAATGTGATGATACAATAAGCTATATATATGAAAGTGAATTAATTCCTGCTTATGTGCGAATGTCAACACTGTCTTAATGCCAGAGCTACTATAGAGCTACTGCAATATCTATCGAAGTCATTTGTCATCTGACATTTTAAATCCATTTGTAAAAAAAAATCCATGTAATCAAATGTATATCACATATAGCTTATACTGTCCTTTCATCTAACCACAAAATGAATATTTTCTTGTATTTAGTATATTTATCTGAGGACTGGAAATTTTGTTATAAAGGTGAGTCATACTGAAGTCCAACCTGAAAATATGTCAGGTTGCCTCAGCAACTGGGAAGCAACAGCCGATGACAGAGCAAGGCGGTGGCAGATTAGTTATGTCACCATTAACTGCTTTGATGAAAGTCACATTAACACCTTACGTGAAAAATGGGAACAGCACAAAGCAAGGATACAACAGCCTGCAATGGTCATGGACAGTCCTATCTGTGGAATGCATAACCATATTTATGACCCTGCATATATGTGTTCACCCGTAATGTCTGCTGAATCCTTGTATATTAACATCAATGTCAGACTCCATTACAATTATAAAGGTGACTACTGCTACAGAATTGTCTATATTTACATGTTTTATTTTGTTCAGTGTCCTTTGTGTTTGTGTGATGGGGTGTACAAACCCCACACTGTGCCCAGAGGCGTTCAAGAACAATACTGGGCCCAGGTAGCCTTATCCCTGCAGGCCTGCAGAAATGCTCCAATTGGACAGAAATCTTTAAAAGAAGCCACTCAGCTCAGAAGGGGAAAGTCTGGGGAGAAGACTGACCTACCCTGAGGGATCTTGAACATAGACACTGAAGAAGCCTCACTGTGAGGAAGAACACTGCCTGCTGAGCCAACTTGGGGCTGGAGGTTAAGTTATCTTACCTTATATAGGCCTTGGAAACATTGGTAAGAAGTGACTAAGTGTGATAGTCTGTACCGCAATTTCCACCCCTTTTACAAGACTATGATAAATTTTGTACAAAGTATGTCTTGTGAGGTATCACCCCAGGTTGGAGAATTGAGAGGACACAGTTGTTCAAAAGTCCATACTGTACCCTGGGTAATATCACAGTGGCACAGTGAACAGGGTATATGCACAGCTTGTTACTTTGAGTGAGGTTTATACTTTAAGCACTGGTACAGTGATTTTAAGTGAGTCTCAAGTGTGGTGGCTGAAGACAATCAAAGAAGGGAGTTACAGTTTGGATAGTGGCTAAAACCTGCCGTTCGCTCAGCTAACCTCATCACTGGCCAGCATGGGGAAAGGGAGGAGAACATCCCCACAGTCTCTGCTGACCCATCTAGTAGGTCAGGGATAGGCCAGGGACCTTCCCCTCTGGTGGGATCCACTACTCTGGGTTCCAGCCCAGGGCCCTGTTGATTGCAACTGTCTACAGTGTCTCTTGTAACAGCTGCGTGACAGATACAACTCCCTGGGCTATTTCACCATGGCCTCCTCCCAACACCTTCTTTATCCTCACCACAGGACCTTCCTCCTGATGTCTGACAAAGCTTGTACTTCACAGCCTCCAGCAGTATGCTTACTCACTCTCAGCCTCTTGCGCCTCTTGCTCCCAGCTCCTCACACAGGTCTTACTAACTGAAGTGAGGTCCTTTTTAAAACCAAGTGCCCTGATTAGCCTGCCTGTCCTAATTTATTCTGGTAGCTTCTTACTTGGCTCCAGGTGTCCCAGTTAGCCTGCCTTAATTGGTTCCAGCAACTTCCTGATTGTTCTGGAACAGACCATTATCTTACTCAGGGAAAAGGGACCTGCTTAATCTGGGGCTAATACATCTACCTTCGATCACTCTCCTGTAGCCATCTGGCCTGACCCTGTCACCATAGATAGATAGATAGATAGATAGATATACACACACAGTGTAAGTTTTAAACAAACAATTTAATACTGGTACACAGTGATGATGATTGTGAAGCTTGGTTGAGGTGATGAAGTCAGAGGGTAAAAGAGGGTGGGATATTTCCAAGGGAATGCATTACTGCTAAACGATGAACTAGCAATCGGCTGAGCCCTCAAGGATTAACATATTCTTGTTAATGTAGCCTCAGACTCTACAAGGCAGCACGAATGGAAGGAGGGGAAACAGCATGGCGGACAGAGACACACACACTGTGTGAGAGAGAGAGAGATGTGCATTGCCCCTTTAAGTATGCTGACCCCACTCTAAATACACTGCCTTTTTAAATAGATCAGCAAGTTGAGACAGCAGCTCCTGCCAGCAAGCTCCATCTGTCCTGAGCCCTGTTGTGTGCCCCCCACCCCAGCTCTTTGGAAATGGGGTAAGCAGGGTGCAGGAGCAGGGGGACACCCTGACATTAGCCTCCCCTCTCTTCCCCCCTTGCACAGCAAGCAGGAGGCTCTGGAGAGCAGCTCCAAGGCAGAGGGCAGGAGCAGCACATGGCAGTGGGGGAAGGGACAGCTGAACTGCTGGCAATTGATAGCCTGCTGGGTGGCTGCCACACAGGGAACTTAGGGGGATGGAGAGATGATGGGGGACTGCCAGTCCACCCTGGTTCCAAGACTCCACCAGCTAGCTTTAAGGGGCTGCTCTTCTTGCAAGCAGTGAACAAAGCAGGCGGCTGCCAAATGATGTTTTAGGGTGCATTGCGCAACTTTAAACAAGCATGTTATCTAATTGATCAGCAACGTAACAAGGAAACGTTAACCAGGACAACTTTAAGGGAGGAGTTACTGTACTTGGGCTGAACATAAAGAACACTTGGGAATTGTGCTTTCAAACTCAAGCAGGCAGGCCTAACCATAAAAGCCTCTAAGTATAAAACTGGAGCAGCCAGAGTTCCTAATCTGGGACACTGGATTGGAGGAGGTTAGATCATTTGAAAGTGGAAGCAACTGTAAACTGGCCTTTACCCCAAACCAAAAAAACAGGTCCAAATTTTCATAGGTCTGGTAAACAGTTATAAAAGGCTTGTGTGTGGGTTCGGTCACAGATTTGTGCAAAAAGACCAAGCCAAACTAAGCCTGGAGCACGCAGAAGTCTTTTCCGTCAGTGCCACTGCTGACAGTTCCTGTATGGCCAAGGATGGCAGCACCAATATAGCAAGTACATCCTTCACTGCTGTGATTGCCTCCGGTGTTGACGGTACTGGCAGAGTAATGGGGGTCCGGTGCCTCTCCTGTGGTGGCAAGTCCATCAGCGCCAGACTCAAGGGCTCCTGTTCCAGGACTGGACTCAAAGGCACGGTGCGGGTTGTCAGCGCTTCAGAGTAGCCTGATGTGGGCTGCACCCTGGCTGTGTCCTTCTGCCCCACTGACCACGGTGTTGTGATTGGCCTCTGTCAGTTTTACTTTGTTTCTTTCTCGGCAGCGGCAGTGGTGAACCGTGCCAAGGATCTCTCACTGGCATGTCTTTCTTTGGCACCAGAGATGTTTGACGGTGCTGCAATTGTGTTTTGTCTCAGTGCCGGAGATGGGGAATGATGTCAAGTGTCCCAAAGTGTAGCCGAGATGCTCCATGCTGAGGCCGAAGTACTTGGTGCCAAGTCCGAGTAACTTGGCTCCGAGAGAGGTTGTAGTCCTGTCTCCATGAGGACAGACTGGAGTCTAGCATCTCTATCCTTTTTGGTTCAGGGCTTGAAGTCCCTACAAATCCCACACCACTCCCACACGTGAGCTTCCTCCCAGACACTTGAGGAAGCTGGAATGGGGGTCACTCACAGGCACAGGCTAGTGACAAGATGCACAAGGCTTAAAACCTGGAGACCGAGGCATGCCCCAGCCCAGGAAGGTTAACTTTGCTTAGGGGGGTTCACTAACTCCTAACCAACTCTGTAATTAATAACTGAAATTTAACTACTAAATTCAAATATATACAATAAGACAGGGGAAAAGTCAGCTGAAAAGTACTTGCAGAAGCAAGAACGAGTCGTAGTTCCAGTGACTATCAAGGATGGTAAGAAGCAACTGAGGGGGTGCAGGGTCAGCAGGGTCTTTTTATACCAGCGTTGTAGGAGTACAACTCCAAGGTGCAACAGAGGCGGCCCGACAGATACCACAGAGGGAAAAACTTTCCAGCAGCAGTACTCAGAGTGAGCACACGCCTACAGTGGAATGGATATGAGAAAGCACTCAAAAATAATTGTTTATATTTTGAAAGTAAAAAATGAAATCAATGCCATTAGTGAATGAGGTTGAAAATAATCCAGACAAGCAAAAACACAATGTTAAACACAATGATACTATTGAAAACAATGTATCATAGGCACAGACACTAGATAAAAAGTTTAGCTGACAGTACAAGTGACTAGAAGGAGAACATTATAACAAAAGCAAGTAGAAGCAAAGCTACTCTGGGCAGCAACTATAGGCGTGCTGCAAGCTCTGATATACCCATGTAGAGGGGCATGAGAAAGTAAGTCTTCTCCCTCATCTTGCAAGAATGCTGATTTGTTTATGGAGCCGAGAATTTCCTTTAGAATTTCTTCTGTAAACATTTCCAAATGTTCTCCTCCTTGTCTATTCCTACTACTAAAAAGGACAATTATTGTGGGAAGAGGAGAACATTTCCCAAAACTATCTAAAAGAAGTTAATCTTATATATCAAATGAAAAACAAATCAAACAGATAAATTGGTAGCCTCCATTACAAAGCCATAGAGCAAAGACAATAGGAAGGTACAACCCAGCCCAGTAATGTACTGTCTTATAATATGTAATACCTAGGTTAGTATAATATAGTGGTGTTCGTTTGCAGAAGGGAGGATCTACTACATTTCCCCCACCCCTTATAATTGCCTGACATTTTACAAATCCACAAACCTCAAATGTCATCATCTATTTAGATCACAGGGAGAAGTTGTGATGCCATGAAAATTAAAAGGTATCTCAAGAGGCAATAAAGTAAAATGTAAACAAAAAAGACCCAGGAAAAATAAAAGCTTAAAAATCTAAAACGTAAAAGGAAGGCCTCAGTAGCTGACTGTCCTGATCTAAAATCAGCTTGCTAAAGTACTTACCTTAATTCTAGCCATTAATAGTACTTTCACCCTGCATTTGCCATGTGCATAACCATTTCATCCTCCCTCCCGCCCCAATCATCCTTGTTGCATATATAGAAGTTGGTCTTCATGAGAAAGTTGATAAAGGTTGATTTTCAGAATGAAATAGCTTGACAGGTTAGAGCTCTGGTGAAAATTAGAAGAAAAAAAGTCCAGCGTTCTAAAAGTACCTTTCATCACACCTGAAATATTTTCATCAGAAACTTTGGCACTTCATCCAGTGACTTTGATGTTGGCTGTAAAACAAGACAATCCATCTTATTAGCTGGGCAGGAATGCCCTTCAAAGAGTGGTGAAACTACTGCTTGTAAACATCAGTCAATTTGAAATACCTACTTTCTTGCTATATGTGTTGTCTTCATACTTACCATACCTGAGAAGAAAAAAAGAGACATTCTTTAGCTTGTTCTTTTATATGTATTAAAAAAATTACTCCTTTTAGCCAGCTGTGATGTATATTGATTAAATATTTATGATCCAGTCATTTTACTGTCTTTCACTAAACAAAATCAGGACAAAAATGTACACCATTTTTATATGAAAAATGCTACATGCTTCTGCAGCTCAAGCCCATGTGAATAAAGAAAGCACAATATCAAGTCCAACTTTCCAGGCCAATGAATATGAAATCAAGGGGAAATGGTTAAAGAGAGAATTAGTAACAAATTAAGGTTCATGTATCAAAGCTAGCTGATAACTTTTAACTCTTTTAACTTTTCATACAAGGAGAGTGTTTATGCTTCTTATGAAACCAAGATGTGCTGAAGTAATGCAAACAGTCATTTTTAAATATCAATCACACATCATGCTCTATGGAAAATATTAAAAACAAAATGCCCCAAAAATAAATAAATAAAACTTGCAATATTCCACAGGGGAGCATTTAAAATGGTGTTGGATTTTAAAAAATATATTTTGGAGATATATATGTGCACTAAAAACCCATAAATTATCATTTTATTTGTCAATTAGCACAAACCACAATATACAATCATGCAGTGTTCTCTCAGTTAAAAAAATAAAACAGATTTAGTTAATGCCACTTCTCTTTCACAAGAGATATTTACCATTGTTTTAACTATTTTTCATTATTGTAAACATTACATTTTCACTTTTCAAGCTACATAAAAAAGTTGTTTTTTCTTGTAATGTTATAATATTCTGCCTTCCAAGAACATGGTGATGTCAACACTGAGAAAACTTTAATTAAGCACTGATTTATAATTTATAATGATTTATAATTAGCAAAATACAGTTTATGAATCAGACTCTTTTACTACTATAGTTGCCACAAGATAAATGCGTTCTTCTAGTAATTGGGATACACTCAGAAAAATACTTAGACTTTAATGGTGTCTTAAAACAGCCCCTCTTTCTCCAAATCTATTTATCTATGGGTGCTGGTTAATAAAGAACATGGGGGGAAACGGCTCAGACTGATCAGGGGAACTTTTCCACTTACAGACAAATTATTTTTGTATAACTTTCTCCATTACAGGCAGTGACAGTGGCAATGAAGAGCCTGATCTTACAAACCCTTACTTATATGAATATCCACCTAATTTCAATGCACAAAGGCTTGCAGAATCATGTGCTAGACAAGGGAAAAAATATTGTTTGTTTATGCATCTCCTGAAAGCAGATTCTATCCAATTTGAACTTAGTCACATTTGGCTAAATGAAGGGGGGCTTCTGCCTGATTATTTATTTATTTGTTAACCAACATGATTCTGCATGTCCTGACCAGGATGTGGTAACTGCCTAATGAAATTCAATATAAAGTCATATTCATCCTATCATGAATTCTATTTCTTATTTGTAGATGTATGTTGTAAGGGAATTCAGAAAACAACAAAATAAAACAGAATATACCACAGGAAACAAGGAAAATATCTGGGTTATCTGGAAGCAACTCTAAAAATAAAGTCCAAATGTCATAATATTGTGAAGTTTTACACAATACTCATCGCCGCCCTAGTAAAGCTCTCCCAGGCTGCTGTGTGTGGACTCACATGTTGGGCCTGCATGCTTTTAAGTTTTCCTGGGTTGCTGAACAGGCTCCAGAACTGTCAGTGGCTTTGGCCTCTTCAGCACATTTCCTGGGCACAGAGTCACTGTGTTCTACCATTTCCAGAAGTGGGAACCCATGGTCCCCAGTACCAGTACTGATGCCCCACCGATCACCCTTTAGCCAACACAAGAGATATACAGGTCCATGCATAATAAGAAACACTTGTACCCATTCCCTGCTTTAGTTTCTTCCTTACTCTTGATCATTCTTTGGAATTTGGCTCAGTGTTATTTCAGGGTTTCAGGTCCCCTCTATTAGTTTGCACTTCTCCACCTTATGGCTTATCCTCTGAAATATGACATCTCCTCTGGCCTCTGCTGTCAGCTTCCTTCAACTCCAGCTGTTAAGACAATCAAAATTCCCCCACCCCTTGCTCAAGACACCTGCTCCTTTTGCTCTTTTTCCTGTAATTCTGTCTTCAATTTTTTTTTTAACTCTACGTTGACCCCGCTGTCTCTATGGTTATGTCTATACTTGAAGCTGGAGGTATGATTCGCGACTTAAGCAGACGTATTCATGCTAGCTCCCATCAAGCTAGCATGCTAAAAATAGGATTGTTGAGGCAGCTTGGGCAATGGTGAGTGGTGGCATGGGCTAGCCACCCCAAGTGTGTACCCACAAGGCCTGGGTGGTTTTGTGCTCAAGGCAGCTAACCCATGCCACTGTTCGCTATAGCCTGTCCTACTGCAGCTACTCTACTGTTTTTAGCACATTAGCTTGATGAGAGGTAGTACGAGTATGTCTATTTGAGCTGGGAATCATGCTCTAGCTCCAAGTGTAAACATAGTCTTTGTCCCTTCTGGGGATTTTCCAGTCTTCCAAGACACCCTGGCTGCAGAACACCTGGAATAACTGGATTCTTGTAGCTTAGATATCCTCCTTACCATAGCCATTGTGCTGCCAGAGCAAACAAAAGAAATTAACATTTAATAAATTAGTAACCTTAATGGTTAATAATACATTATTAAATACATTATTAATCTTTAATGGTTAATTATTTCTTTTGTTTGTTCTGCAGCTTCTTCCCCACAGGGGGTGTGGTATGTGACAGAGTCCTTCTCAGCCCATGGCTGATTTAGTACACATTTATGGTCTGAGTTATACATAGAATTCATACAAATCAAACAGACTTCGCAAGCTGTACCCAGAGAGGTTCCCTAATTTGTCACATTACTCTTTCAAGAGCTGCCATGTCACTTCATCTACTGTACTATCTTGGGACGAATAGGTGATTTCCAGTGTTGTAGTTTCAGACATTTTTCTACCAGTGAGGCTGATAGGAACCTGCATTTCTGTGTACTAGCGAGAGTTTCAGATTGCTGAGCCTTAATGTAAACATTTCTGCTTCAAATGAAAGAAATGTCCCTAATGTTAAACTAATTCTTACATATACTTCGTCTTGAAAGCACCTAAGTTTGGCTGTTCCATAATGTAAGTAGGAGGGAAACAGGATTCTCCACATTTTTCAGTTGACTTTGTTTACTTTGGACATATGGGTTGGAATCCAATGCATGTGTAAAACAGTCTTCTGGTGAATTAGATCAGCAGTTCTCTAACTGTGGATCAGGACTCCAAAGTGGTCCTAAGGCTGGCTTAGACTTGCTGGGCCTTCAGCCCTGGGCAGCGGGGCTCAGGCTACAAGTCCTTGGGCTTCAGCTTTGGGCCCCTGCCCAGGGCAGTGGGGCTCAGGTGGGCTCAAGTTTCAGTCCCCCCTTCTGGGGTCACATAATAATTTTTGTTGTTAGAAGGGGGTTGTGGTGCAAAAGAGCTTTGAGAACCCCTGAATTAGACAGACAGATCACTGAGGTCTTTTTTGTATTAGATCAATTTTTCCCCACAGTCTTCTGTTAAAGAAGATGCCTAAATCTACTTATCTACTTTGTAAGTAAACACTTTCAAGTGATATCTGAGCACCTGATTCCACCTGTTTTGAATTGCCTCCCCTCTTTTGTCACTGGCTTTTATGAAATAAGTCTGTATTGATGCAGTGGGATTTTGGCACAGTGTCTAGTTTTTTGTATAACCTTTAGCATTTCTGGAGGTTACGTGAGCTGCTACTGCATTGGGCCCCAAATTGATTGAATAATAAATGTCTAATCTATACGTATTGCCAAAATTTGGGCTCCAATGCCTCAAAAGCCATAAAAGTATCATCCTGCACTAGATGGGACAGGACACAAAACTCTTTTCTATTCATTGCTACCATATCTTTGGTTTATCTCAGGTTAACAGAACCAAATTACCCTACGCTATTGAATCTGCCATTAACAATGGATGACATTTTAATTTTGCTGTTAGTTTAGACCAGAAACATTGAAAACCACCAATTACCACAGATCTTTCCTAATTCTAAAACAGTTTATAATTGTACAAATTTGAACTGTAGAAGTCTGGAATGCTGTCAAGGCTACTAAGCTGTTACAGCTGCTTAGTGCTTTTGTCCTTGGAGCTCCAACGTTACCAGTACTAGCAGAGAGTGCAGTCTGCTAATTCAGCAGACCTCAATGTTACTCATAGAGAAAGACCACAGGTGTGGTTCGGTGACAAAGGCACTCAGCCAGGTTTATTGTCCTAAAGGCACAGTCCTAACTTGCACAAGTACATTAATATGAGTATCCTGTGGCAAGGAGTGGCTCATTCAGTAGCAGGAGTTTCTGATGTCCCATCAGCCACCCAAAGGATCAAGGGATAAACAACTTAAGTACCAGTTTATGTGTTTTATGATAGCCCAGGGATTAGGCTGAATGGGGTCTATCCCAAATACATTGGTTTTATGTTGGGAGCTCTGCAACCCCACACTGGACCTAGAAAATGATATGTGAGGGGTGTGTGGGGATGTATAATGTTCCTCTCCACTGTTAAATTAATAACATTGTGGCCTGCTGCTTAAATCCTTCCCTGTGTCTTTTAGTCACCTGCATGTCCTGATCAAAGGAGTTCCTCTTCTGTATGGAGCCAGGACCAGACATTACGTCCTATGTCTAGGCTCTTACAGAAGGCACATTTAAAAAAGAAAGCAATGTAATAAAACCTAATATTGGGAAGGGAACTGGAATCCTCATTTGTTGTTGGAAAGTATACTTTCTCCATTCATATTCAAGCTCTCCTCCTTTTCCCCATAAGAAATTTTAAAACACAAAGACTAATTTTGCTCATAACAATGAGCACAAACTAAGAGGGGAAAGGAGATGAGTATCCAGAGATGACTTTGGAAGGTACATTTTAATAATATTTTCCCCCTCATAGGGACATTAATATATTGAAGGTTTGCTTTGAGCATATCATTTTGTGGCTAGAGGACCAATATACATAAGTATTTTCAGCTCCCATCTGTCCCTTTAAAGTTTCCAAAGTCACAATTAAACTTTTACCTGCTCCTACAAATTGAAGAATTTCTGACATAGTCAAGTTTATTTTGTATCCAGCTAGGTCTCCAAACTTTTGGAGGAGGGGGATTAAACTGGGTGACTGAGGCACTGAAGTAAGGTTTCAGGAGATGAAAATCATTAGCATGAAGCAAACATTTCTGTTAGTGCCTCTTTAATTATGTGGCTACCAGAGCAGGCTTATATTGTTGCAGCTAATGGATCCACAGCTATAGCAAATAGAAAAAAGCTCTGTCTTGTCCCCCAGCTCAACAGAAGGATTTGGAGACATGGCCAAGAGTCACTATAGAGGTCAGTGCTCCCTTTTAAAGTAATTTCATCCTTGAATAAACTTCAGGATCAAAACCTAATTTTCAGAAAGCATAAAAGTGCAAGTCTCAGGGTGCAGTGGCAATGTGACTGCTGCATATTAAGATCATGCCCTGCTTATCTTCTAAGTCAGACATGCTCATTGGAAATATCAGCTTTAAGCAGCTCTATATTGCAAACCTGGCAAAAAGAGCCTGCAGCCATTATTGGCTGGTTATGCTGCAAGATCTGCTGTGATGGAATGTGGAGTCTTGTTTCTTTATTGAATTCACAGTTCTCTCAGGTGCAGTAGGGGCCACAATTGTAAGAACAGGGGAACTGTGTGCATCATGGTTATATGATTAATAAGATTTTACTTTTGAACCTCATCGCTAGTGATAGTCTTAGTGAATTTTTAAAATTGGTCTCCGGCTCTCTCAACTTCTCAATAACCACAAATGATTTAAATCCTCTATTAAATTTCATTATTCACAGGAAGTTTAACTCCAAAATCAGGTCTGTCTCCTACTCTTATCTCAAGATAAGATGGTAATATTAATAAGTTCATAACAACAATATTAATAAAGTTGCAAAGAAGTGACGTTTCAGCCCACTTACAGAACTGCAGGTTTTTTAGATTAATTTCCCCAGCCACACACAGACAGACAAACACAAGCAAAAGAGAAAAGATAGAAAAAGAAGAGAAAAGAACAGAGATTGCTGTGTTATAATCCAAGCAGATATATCTTTGTAGGGTTGTCTTCTTGGCTGAAGTTGGTACCCGTACTCAAGTAGGTGAGAACGTGCTCATACAAGGATGCTCCAACTTGGCTCGTGACCAGAGAGCTGGTGTCAAAGCCATGTTGACAGGCAAATTTCCCTTCTCTCTCTCTCTCACCAGCAGGACAAGCAGAGACAGTATCAACCAAGCTATTTGGAACTATACTTTTCAAGCTGTCAGTAGCTAGTGAACATGTGTTTCACTTGAACATGCAAGTCAGTCTGTCTGTGTAGTACTTATTTCTTTTTGGCACAAATGAAAAACACAGCATTCTAGCCAGCCACCCATTCATTGCAGAACTCTAGAATCCTTTTCATCCCTGAGTATGATTACCAAATGAAAACAGAAACTAATTTTCACTCAGGGAGCACATGTTAAATAGTTCTATTTTTCTTAATT
Organism: Chelonoidis abingdonii; assembly: GCF_003597395.2. Lineage (NCBI taxonomy): Eukaryota > Metazoa > Chordata > Testudines > Testudinidae > Chelonoidis > Chelonoidis abingdonii. The sequence continues at coordinate 127,685,063 of NC_133771.1, forward strand.
CTAGGATTTGATGGCAGTAATGCTGAAAGTCTACTGGACTTCTTAATTGTACATTTTTATTTCCTTCCTCAAACTCTTACAGCTTTAATGAGGTTTCACTTTTATTACAGCATCACTTATTAGCAGTGATGAGAATAACTGTAAGAAGATTTTCCTCATAATTCCTTGCTTAGGAGTGGACCATGGAGAAAGGCGGAACTGATTGGATAGCTCAGGGCATTTATAATGGAATACAGAGCCTTCCCTCTAGATCACTGGTTCTAATCCAGTCCATGCTGATAGTGACCCTAATTCATTATTACCACCTAATACTTTTGGTGCATATATGTGAAATGAATTTGGGGGAAGGGGGTCTCAGTCCATTTTCTATAACAAGTGTTCATATAAAAAAATATCATTGAAACTAGGGTCGCCAATTCTGGCTGGATGAATTCCCGGAGGTTTTATCACAAGACATAATCTTTAATTAAAGATTAATCTTAAATTATTGGAAACTTCAGGACAATCCTGGAGGATTGGCTATCCTCATTGCAACTGGCTCTGTTAGCAGTTTCAGCCAAAAGATTAAGAATTGTATGGAGACTGAAATGACTTCCTGCCCCTGGGAATAGTCCTTCCAAGTCAAGAATAAGCCATACAATGAAGCAACACAGAAGGTAGTGGGTCAGCACTGGGGAAACTCATAGAGCTGATTACAGTAAACAGCCGTCTCCAGGACTATAGTCCATATGGATCTTTCCATCACTAAACTCACATAAATAAATAAATACATAAAAATTCACAGTGCAAAGTAAAAGAGAAAATGAAGATTTGCTCCACAGCTCCACAAAGCAAGCCAATGCTTGTCCCTTAACACTAGTTAATTAATGATAAATTCTTTTCTAACAGTTAATGGGTCTCTGTGACAATTTATGTTAAAGATACTAACAGGAAAGCAAAACATACAAGCTTACATTCTACTTTGGGAATAAGAAACATATGATTTATATTCTAAATACTTTACTGGAAATATGTAACAAAAGCACATCTGGTATTATATACACCTCTAATTACTTATATTTGTAAATGCTACCAGAGCTGGTAAATCCTCACAAAATCCTCTAACTCTACTAACCTATCAGAAAATATTAGTATCAGTGATCCACATATCTGAAAGACAACTGGTTTGCACCAGTCAAAATAATTTCCTTTCTTCTCAAATTTCATTCAGGCTACTGTCCAGCAAAGAGTACACACTGCCATAAAAGGCTTGTTCCTATGCAACTATAATTAGAATAGATTCATGGATATTACCAGTTACACAATAAAAAGTCAGCTTTGGCAAACTGGGGACCAGCAGGCAAAGGACTTCAAATTTCAAAGTGAGCTCTCAAAATATCCGATTGCAAAATAATAAAAAAATACCCATTCTTAGTACCTTATCTCAAAACCCCACATTGGTTAAACAGCAACCTTTAAAGGATTACCTTAACATGCAGGGAAATCAGCCCCTCTCTGATATGTTCTGAAATTTGTAATAAAAAATGGCTTCATGACTGACGTTTAAGTTGGAAAAAGGGAAAAAAAAAAAAAAAAAGGCTTAAATTTCTCCTAACATAAGCTGCAGCTCAGATTTAAAGCCATTTTACTTTCAAAGGCCATAACTATGATAGCTGGCTGCCAATTTACAGTGTACAATGTAACATTCTCTCTCCATAAACTAGGGCAAGGGTGAATACAGCTTTCAAGACCCAAATCATTTTTTTTCATTAATTCACTTGTTTTGCCAGTAAAAGCAGAGCTAGGATTCTCTCATGCCAAACATATTGCCCGCTCCCCTCCAACAAAATATGCTTTTATATATTCAACAAAAATAAGTGTAAAGGAAATAAATATTAAAAAGATACATTTAGAAGCAATCACTGACATTTTTCTCTCTCTAGCAAGCACAGGTGGTGAGAGTGGGGTTGATCTGTGATTCAGGCGGTCTGTTTTTTTACAAAATGAAAGTATTTTTCATCATAAAGATATCAGTCATTTATGCATTATTTTGCACCTTACATTCTGTGCCACAGGGAGAAAAAATAATTTATTCTGTCAGAGAGATAAACAAAAATGTTTCGTTTCAAAGACAATTTTTTAAACTTGTACTTTTTTCTCTTTCTTCCTTGAAGTTTGTTCTTCTTGTTTGTGGGTTGTTGTTGTTGGGTTTTGTTTGTTTGTTGTTCCTCCCAATACTAAATTCTCCTCTTATGGCTGTTCTATTGCTACCTATTGTTCAACTGTAAAGGTACGGAAAATCACTTTTACTCTATTCATAGAGCAGCTGTTGGTAATCCTGCATAATCAAGATAGCTCTTTCTCTTTGGAGGGAACATCCTAACAATGAATCACCATAGAGAACTTCTTCTAATGGCCTATCATTAAAACAAGTATCATCAGCCCATTCATTTCCAATCTTCCCTAGATCTTCTGCACAGAGCCAAAACCAAACATTTAAAGTAAGATGAAATATACACCAATTACAGCAGTAAGAACAAAATTAGATTTTGGGTCAGATAACATATTCTTTGAATGCAGCTCCATAGTTCAGAAGTTTCTGCAAATTAAAGTGACACTACCATCAGTCACTAGGTTTTTCTATTTATACTACAGTATGTTACAAGAAAATGAAGATGAGTATTTCCTGCTTATTTTCAAATGTTAAAATCTAGAAGAAGAAATTATAATACTAAAGAAGATAAGCAAAGATATTCCTCAGCTTGGATTGATGGATTGAAATAATAAATCAGTGTACTGAGGATGTTCAAAATGTACTGCTCAAGCAATAATGATGTTTAAATAGCTCAGTAAGATTTCCAGCACCCTTGTTTTCACTCAGATATTTAGCATCAAAATCCACTTGTGGTATTTAGCATGCTCAGCTGTCTTGAATTTAGGTAGAATTTCAGAATATACAGTAGCTGCCTTAAAATATTCAGTACTACTTCCACAAGTATCAAGATTGACATTTATTTACCATATTTCATCACTGTTCAAAATAACTAGATATATCAGGCCTATTTATTTACGAGTGATGAGGTGCAAAAAGGGCTCTTGGGATTTTGTGGTACTTCACATCCAATTTGCAGCAAGGATAAGGGGATTCTGCAGCTTATCTATAACAATGAAAACCTAAAGATGTGGAGAGCTGCACACTGTGCGGGAGCAGAGCAGGAACACTGTGTCACATTCCATTTTTACTGCTTTTAATGTGAAAATTGTATCCTACTTTTCACAAACCATGTTCTTTCTTTGCGATTTCAATTGTGGCTCCTCACAGTTGAGAAAATACAGAACAAAACCATGAAGCTCACATTTCATGCTTCCACTAAGAAAAATTGGTGTGTTTTCACAATGAGACAGTGAATGCATGATAGCTAACACACTGACATGGTAGCTCTCACATGTTAGCTATCTCATTGTAAAAACCAACCTTTCTTTCCTAGTGTAAACATGACTTTAAAGAGAGGGTTAGTAAAACCTCACATAATAAAGGCTAAATCATCTACATCAGAGACAAAATCGTCACCCTGTGACAATGCCTCCATTGCTGGTTGGAATAAAAACTGAAAGTGGTTATTCAACAAGACCTCTGATACTTTATCAGAAATGCGGAATAGAAGGAACTCTGGAAAAAGAGCAAAGTCTGGATATACAGCTTGTGTGGCAGACATGGAGAATCCCTGCTGGCTATGATGCTATACTCATAACAACAAAATTGGTTAGATTGCAGCAAGTACTGCTTGTCCTTGCAGAGATACAAGACCATGTAAGGCCCCACTCCACTTATGTCCCTGCCCAAACTATTCGGACTCAAGTCTTAGTGCACATGGGTAAGGGCACTATATGTTTTTACTCCCACCTTGAGTGAAGGGAGAAGAGGCGGGGGGAAAGGAATGGATGGAGTCTTAGCTCCACCTCCTCCAATGTCCAGGCCCAATAGAAATTATATAAATATCAGTTGTGCATATGAGCCCTCTTCTACATGCCATTCCCTGGCCAAAAAATAAATCAACGGGTTAGATCATGTCCTTTGCTATATAACTACCACAAAAGGGAGAAAGAATGTCGAGATTTGGAGCCTTTTCTCCTTACACAAATGACAAGGCAGGACCTCTTCCTACCTATCAAGACAGCATTATGATCTCCTACATTGGCTTATCCACCACAGCCCCAGGAGACAATGGCTGTCAGATTGAAAGCATGGGTCATCATTAATTCTACTCCCCACCCCACAGCCATTTGTTTATTACGGATTTACTTTTTCCTATAGCATTTTTTTTCTCAGACATGTTTGCCAGAGCTCTTTTAATTCCACTTAACCATAGTGGCTGGAATTAACTCAGGAGTTTTTTTTCTGGCTTTATCTTTACCCTGCAAGCCGTAACTACTTGTGCATGTTGCTTTCAGGTTCCTTCCTTCTCCATTTCTAGTTCATTTTTTATTCTTGGATCTCTGAGGAGTCCTTTGAGTAACACAAAGTGGCAAGAGCGACTTCTTTCTGGAATAATTCTGCTCCACAAATATTCCCACCCCTGACAGCCCGTCTGTCAGCTTCTTGCACAATTGCCTTTGTGCCTTCTTCCACTTAATCCCCTCAGCCAGGTGTGACTTCTCTGAGCTCACCCTCAAAGCTTCTATACTATCCACATTTAACTGCCTCTTAAAGGCTCATTTCTGCCATATTACCAATAGTGAATCTAATTGACTTCCATTTAAAATAATGCATATTTCTTTCCCCTCATCCTCTAATCCAGGGGTAGGCAACTTATGGCACGCGTGCCGCCTTCAGTCCTGACCACCAGTCTGGGGCCTCTGCATTTTAATTTAATTTTAAATGAAGCTTCTTAAACATTTTTTAAAACCTTATTTACTTTACATACAACAATAGTTTAGTTATATATTATAGACTTATAGAAAGAGACCTTCTAAAAACGTTAAAATGTATTACTGGCACGCAAAATCTTAAATTAGAGTGAATAAATGAAGATTTGGCACACCATTTCTGAAAGGTTGCCGACTCCTGCTCTAACCTCTAATTATTGGTCTGTCCGTAGCTATGTAAGTGCCTTTGTCACATTATGCTGGAAGCCCAAATGAATGATAGGCTGCTACAATAAAGTGGTTAGATGATGTCTGGAAATTAGAACTCAATATACTATCCAAATAGTTTGCCAAAAAAGAGGCTGATCCTGTAAGTTGAAATACCAGCTCAATAAAATGTTTCACAATGAGAAAACATAAAAGGTTTGAATATATTCCTGGCTATGTTTTCTGTTTAGTGGCTGTAATCTTAATGTGACTCAATTATCAACTAAGTGACTTAAAACTGCAAGGATAAAAATGATAATTAAGCAAAAATATGAAAAATGAGCAAAATAGATACACAAAACTAAAAGACAACGATGGTACATAAAAAGATAATTTCAGAGATTAATGCAACTGATATAAAGAATGCACACTCAATGATTGTAGCTAAATATATTATCAACTTAAATCCACATCTACAATTACATGTGATAGAAAAGACACTGTGAAGGCAAGATTTTATGCAAAAGATGCGAAATAAACAGACCATATATCACAAATGTACTTGATAGAGCTGATCAATAGAAAGCATAGGAAATAATATACAAAGGCAGCACTAGGAAAAGTGAAAAATGTTAACATATGCAGAATAATATAATAAAGATGTAGACACTACTTAAAATCCATAAACTCCGTATACTGATTAAACTCTAGTTTTGTCCATATCTGATCACAAGAGTCTTCTGCTGTATTACATTTTAGAAAGAATACACTATAATGAAATAAAATAAAAAGTAACTCTCAGAATATATACCTTGCTGTACCACACGCTACAAAATGATTCCATCACAAAGCAAGCCTTGGAGAAAGAGAACTTTTTTTTTTTCATTTTTATTTACATTTTAATTAGTGTAGGGTTAAACTTCTTATTAAATAGCTTTCAAACTAGGGGAAAAAATCTATTGTGAACTATTGTGAAATTTCATCAAAGCGTCCTTGCCCAGTCTAACAACACTTCAAAGAAAGATTTAGTTGAATTCTATAAGTAGGATTACATGTAGATGTCAATCAATAGGTGCTTCAATATCTGTATTTAAAAAAAACCCTGAAATGCCATGCTTTATAATTACTTTTAAAAAAAAATTTCCTCTTATCAAACATAGCTTGAATAATACTGTGTGGAAACATGTTCAGATGTCTCTGAACTCTGCAGCTTCACAGTAATGCTAATATATCACCTTCGATTTCATGGGGTATTTATTTCTATTAATGAAACCCTTTTTGTCCTGAAATCACAGTGTTTCATATATAAAGACAAACATAAATGATGCCAAAGGAGACCCAGATAAAAAAAAACTAGGAAAAATAAAATGTTCATACGCATAGATATATTTCATTTTTTTAAAACTTTCATGCATGCAAAAGAATTTCAGAAGCTAAGATACGATTAATTAATATTGACATTTTCCATTCAGATGCCTCGTTTCAACAGGCTTTCCTCAAGTTGTATATACGAAAATCTGAAGGAAAGGGCTAGAAAACACTTGAAAGTTTAGAGCCAAAAGTTTTTTTTTTTTTGTTAGAAGCAGTGTATGATGCTATTATCTGGTGTCTGAAGTTAATACAGTATTATTAAGTCAATGTTGTTCTTCTCCCAAAAGTACTGGCAGTACCCCAATGAAAAAAAAAAGTCTCATGCAATTCACAAGCTTAATTTTGTCAGGAAGCTACCTCCTGCAATTTCATAATATTATAGATATGGTGGTTGGAAGGGAATTTAAGAGGTCATCTAGTCCAGCCCCCCATGCTGAGGCAGGACCCAATTATATCTAGTCTAGTTCTAAACTTTTCCAGATTACTGTACTGCTTTCAGGAGTCTGTTTTGTCTTGCGTACCCTAAGTTTCACCTCACTTAAAAACTACTTGCTTACAAAATCAGACATGAAAACACAAAAGTGTCACATCACACTATGACTGAAAAATTGCGGACTTTCTCATTTGTACCATATAATTATAAAATAAATCAATTGGAATATAAATATTATACTTACATTTCAGTGCATAGTATATAGAACAGTGTAAACAAGTTATTATATGAAATTTTGGTTTGTACTGATTTTGCTAGCGCTTTTTATGTAGCCTGTTGTAAAACTAGGCAAATAGCTAGATGAGTGATATGGCTCCTGGAAGACCTTTGCATACCCCTAGAAGTACATGTAACCCTGGTTGAGAAACACTGATCTAGACCATCCCTGACAGATAGTTTGTCTAACATGGTGTTTAAAACCTAAAGTGATGAGGGTACCACAACCTCCCTTGGAAGCCTATTCCAGAGCTTAACTGTTCTTATAGTTAGAAAGTTTTTCTTAATATCTAACCTAAATCTCCCTTGTTGCAGTGTAAGCCAAATACTTCTTGCCCTACCTTCAGTGGACAAGGAGAACGATTGATTACCATCCTCTTTACAACAGCCCTTAACATGTTTGAAGACTATCAAGTTCCAGCTCAGTATTCTTTTCTCAAGACTAAACACACCTGGTTTTTCAACCTCTCCTTGTAGCTCAGGTTCTCTCAACTTTTTATCATTTTTATTGTTCTCCTCTAGATTCTCTCCAATTTGTCCACTTCTTTCTTAAAGCACGGCCCCCATAACTGGACACAATATTCCAACTGGGAGCCTCACCAGCACCAAGTAGAGCAGGAGAAAATTCTCTCTCATGTCTTATACACAACACTTTTGTTAATACACCCAAGAATGATATTGGCCTTTTTTGCAACTTTATCACATATTAACTTGTAAACAACTAAGCCCTCCAGATCCTTATCAGCTGCACTAAGGTCTTGCTAGTTATTCTCCATTTTGTAGCTATACATTTGATTTTTCCTTCCTAAGCATAGTACTTTCCACTTCTCCTTATTGAATTTCATCCTTGTTGACTTCAGACCAATTCTCCAATTTGTCGAGGTCATTTTGAATTCTAATCCTGTCCTCCAAAGTGTGAGGAACCCTTCCCAGTTTGGTGTCACTCACAAATTTTATAAGCATGGTCTCCACTTAGTTATTCAAGCATTAATGAAAATATTAAATAGTACTGGACCCAGGAGAGACCTCTGCAGGACCGAAATAGATATGTCCTCCCAGCTTGACAGGGAACCATTGTTAACTACTCTTTTAGTGCAGTCCTTCAAACAGTTGTGCAGTGACCTTATAGTAATTTCATCTAGGCCACATTTCCCTAGTTTGCTTCTGAGAATGTCATGAGGGACTATTTCAGAAGCTTTACTAAAATCAAGATAAATCATGTCTACCTTATCACTGGTCCAGTAACCCTGTCAAGGAAGGAGCTTAGGCTGGTTTGGCATGACTTGTTCTTGACAAATTCATATTAACTATTACTTACATGTAGGTGCTTACAAATGGATTGTTTAATAATTTCTTCCAGTAGCCTAACATCAATACCTGGAGAGATGACTGGGCTATAATTCCCCTTGTTCCCTTTTCTAAAGATAAGTACTATATTTGCCCTTCTCCAGGCCCCTGGAACTTCACCCATGTTTCATGATTTCTTGAAGATAATCACTAACAATTCCGAGATTGATTCAACCAGTTCTTTAAGTACCTTAGGATGAATATAATCAGGTCCTGCTGATTTGAATATATCTAACTTATCTAAATATTCTTTAACCTGTTCTTTCCTTATTTTGGCTTACCTTTCTTCCCCATTGTTAATATTTATTGTATTAAGCATCTAGTCACCATTCACCTTTTTAGCGAAGACTGAAGCAAAATAGGCACTAAAACCCTCAGCCTTATTGATGTCATCTATTATTAGCTCTCATTAACTGTTAAGTAGAGGACATACACTTTTCTTCATTATTCTTGTGTTCCTAATGTATTTATAGAACCTCTTATTATTGCCATTTGTGTCACTTGCTGGGTGTAACTCATTTTGTTCCTCAGCCTTTTCTGATTTTCTCCCTACATGCTTGTGCTGTCCTTTTGTACTCCTCCTTAGCAAGTCATCCATGTTTCCACTATTTGTAAGATTCCTTTTTGATTTTCAGGCCATTAAAGATCTCCTGATGGAGCCATACTGGCCTCTTACTATTCTTTCTACCTTTCCTTTGCATTGAGATAGTTTGGTGTTGCACCTTTAATATGGTCTCTCTGAGAAACTGCCAGCTGTCCTGAATTCCTTTGTACCCCAGATATTCTTCTCTTTGGACCTTACCTACCAGTTCTTTGAGTTTGCTGAAGTCTGTTTTTTTTGAAGTCCAATGTCCTTATTCTGTTGCTTTCGTTCTTTCCTTCAGAATAATGAAATCTATAATTTCAAGACCACCTTCACCCAAACTGCCATCAACCTTCAGATTTACAATCAATTCCTCTCTGGTAGTCAGAGTCAAAGCTAAAATGATTGTCCTCTTGGTGACTTCCTCTATCTTCTGAAACAAAAAGTTATCCAAATACTTTCCAAGAATTTATTGGATATTTTGTTTTTTTCTGTAGTACTATTTCAACAGTAGCCTGGGTAGTTAAAGTCTGTCATTACTAACAAGTCTTGCATTTTGGACATTTCTGTTATTTGTTCTAGAAAAGCCTCATCCACCTCCTCCTCCTGATTTGGTGGTGTATAATAGACCCCTACCATGATACTTCCCATGATTTTCCCCTTTTATCTTCATCCAGATGGCTTCAACTGGTCTGCCTCTCACCTCTTTCTGGACTTCAGAACAAGTGTATATATTCTTGATGTATAATGGAACCCTGCCTGTACTTCCTGAAGAAACTACACGCCTCTGTACCAATCTTACAGTATTTGCCTGTACAGGTAGCTTTGTGTATACAGAACTTGCCCTCAGGATTTAATGTGAAAGCCAGCACTGTGGCAACCTTGCAGTTTTGTTTTGTTATTTTTTCCCTTTTCTCTGGAATATGGCTCTGCTAAATCCATTCTCTAAAAATCTCAAGTAAACGATGTGAAATATGGCTATTCGTTAGATAGCCATTCTCGGCAATGGCATACAAGTTGCACCTTTTATAACTGTAGTACTAAAAGTGTGGGGCTTTTTAAAATTAGTGTGCAGTTATCACAAGGCTCCGCTGTTCTAGCTCCCAACCTGGGCCGCTCACAAACAGCCAAACACCATGCAGGTCACACCTTCAGTGTCTGCATATAGCTACAGTCCTTGCCCAGTCTCTTGACCCCCAGCAGCCTGTCAGCAACACACCAGTCATACTCTGGCTTACACCATCCTTGGTTACTACTTACAGGGTGACCCCAACCTGCTCCCAGTCCTGGATTTTCCCTCAAAACCTGTGTTCTGCATCGTCCAGCCCTCTTCTGTACAGTTCGGATATTAGAGGTAGGTTGCCCCTGTATGGGGTCAATGTACAACAACTTGCTGCATTAATTGGAGTAACCAAACAATTCAATTTAAACACAATACTGGATTAGTTCTGATTAAAGAATAAACCACATTTGTTTAATTACAAAGAGATAGGTTTTAAATGAGCACAAGTATAAGGCATTAAAGTAAAAAATGGTTACTAGAAAAATAAAGATAAAATACTTCCTATCAGCTAAGAGTTAACAAACTAGACTTTGTTCAAGGTAAAAATTCTTACCACATGTTCCCACCAATACAGCTGAACAAATTCTGAAATCTGGATCTGCCCTCAAAGTCCAGAGGTTGGATTCCTTTGTCTCCTTAGTTGAAAGATCAAGCAAGAGAGCTAGAGATAGAAAAAGAATACCTGGAGTGTTTTGCCCAACATTTTTATAGTCTAGTCCCCTTTGATGTGGGTTCTTCCAAAGACTATCCCTCCAGGCAACGTTTATTCAAACAGTAAAATGTGACATGGAGTCAAGGAGTGAAGGTGCACCCCTGCTCTGTCTCCTCTCCTGTGTATGCTGAAATGCAGATTTACCTCATCTCCCTCATGCTGTCTCAAGGATCTTGTTTACTACTTACATGGAAATTGAGGTAAACTCTCTTTGTTAAAGATAGACTTACTTAACCACTCCTGCCTCAATGGAGCTACATGGATTTGAATATGTGCTATGAACATCACAGAGGGGGAATTGATAACTTTACATATGATGTGGCTACATACATTTCACCCTGATATTATTGACCAGCAAGTTATTAGTTTTCAAATGATACCTCACAAGGCATATTTTGTACAAAGATTATTACAATAATATGCAGGATGTGAATACAGGAGTGCTTTCGTCACAGTAGCTTGAAGACAAAGCTGAAAAAAAGATGAAAAAAAAGCCATCCAAGATACTAATAAAGTCATACAGGTATGGAAGTGGGGATAGGGTGTAAGGAGTCATTCTTTCTTTCCACTCAGAAACATCCCCCTACAGAGCCTAGGCAGCATGCCCTTGTGTACATGTTGGTCTGGAGGAGCCTAGTGTCATCGGCAGTGCTAGAAATCCCAAAGCAGGGAAAGGATGGTGCCAATGCAGCTAGGCTGTTGCAGTGGGAAACAAGTGTCTCCAAGAGATGCTAGTTGTGCTCAACTCCCCTGCAACTCTCCTACCGAGGGCAGCCTATTTGATACACAGTAGTAATAGACAAGCCTCAAGGGGGTGCAACACAGGATTTGTCAACCATTCAACTGAAGTTTATTCAGATTAAGTCAACTGAGCTAATTTAAATCTACTAACACAATCTAACCTTATTGTGTTTTCCGTCTCTCTTGGTCATAGTAGCACTCTTGGGTGGGATGGGGAGAAGATACAAAAGGAGTGAGCACGTGACTCTCACCCAGATGTGACACTTCTTGGGGAACAGCTCCACAGTAGCAGCACTCTTTATGCTGGAGAAATTTATCAAAAAATTCCACCAGTGCTAATACCAGGTCAGCTGAACCAGTGTGATCTGCAGCCACACTATTTTTTGTAAACCACCATTTTGATATGCCTTGCTTAGAGCTGAGTTAACTAAAACAGTGATAAAAATGGAGACAGCCTTTGGAGCCTGGGCTACATAACAGCTTCCAGTGGTTCTAATACTGTTATTAAAAACAGCAGGAATCCTTTCTGTAAACTTCCCTAGTAGAGACATGATCTTTGCATAAGATTCCATAATGCTGTCCTTGCAGCAGAAACTATCCCTTTTGAATGTCAAACTACATCGCTAAACCTATTGAGACAGTAATATCACTTACAAATGTTCCCATTTTGCCAGTGAAATGACTCTGGTATGTTTGAGCTCAACCAGACAAGTTTTCTTATTTCACTCTTTACTTTTTATTGCCCAGAAGGAATGTATCTGCTATCCACAGAGTATTGCCTGGAGCATCACAGTTCATAGCTCCTACATGCTGTTCTAATCACCCTACCTGTACTGAACTAAATGCTGTTTTATAAACTCAGAATCTCACAGCACTGTGACGACAGTGTGATTCACATCCTAAGAGCTACTGCAATTATTTTGGTACAAATATGCCTTGTGAGGTAACATTTGAAAATTAACACCACACTGTTCAATAATATTCATTGTAAAATATATGTAACAACATTGTATGTGAAATCGTGGATACTCACTAATTATGCTTTAAAGTCTGTGCTAAAAGGTGTTTAAATCAAGCACATCACGGGGAGCTGATAAATAGGTTTTCTCCATACAAAGGAAAGAAGCCAACACCTCAAACCAGGTATGGCTTAAATCCAATGGGCTATTCATTTGTGTTGGAGATTGCAGCAGGAAGAGATAATTTGCTCAGTAGCAACCATCAGCAGGGGAGGAACCAGCATGAAGCCATATCTTCCAGACTTCACAGCTCCTTTATCCAGCATGAACTAATGCCCACTTAGCTGCCTCAATACGTTGCCAGCAGGGAAGGAATGAAGGAAGGGGTCAAGGGATCTCCCATTGAGTCTCTCTTCCCTCATTCTGTCTCCCTTGGAGATCCTGTTCCAAGAGTCTTGCAGGTCACTTTTCAGTTTGAATCATTCTTATCACATCTGGATAAGCATTGTACAGACACACACACACACATGTCACAGTAAGGTCTGGTTCTAATTGTATATGTTTCAATATCCTAGCATTTCCTTAGTAGCTGATATATATATATGAAAGAATGAATTTCCTGTAATTTTCAGCACTATATATATGGTCATATCCGTAGAAAAAGTCGGTTCCTCTGCACACATGAAGGTGGAGCCTGAACTCATATGTTCTGATAAAAGTGGGGCATGGTGGTAAAAGTTAGAGAACAACTGCCCTGGTGTATGTCTCTGTTCTCTGTGATGTATCGAAAACTGTTACAATTGTAAGCTCGCATCTTAAATTCTTGGGGATTTTCCTGGTCCTACATGCAGGCTAGAGGGCTCTGTAGTGTTTAATCTGGTTCTTCAGCAGTCAGCCTGCAAAGAGTGAGGCTAGAGCAAGGTGGGTCAGTTGTGTCACTCTGTCTTATGAAGCAGCCTGCTTTCTCAATCTGTGGTTTTGGTTCTTGTGTGTTAGGGTTCTGGAATTTAAGAAACACAGTAAAGTTATATTATAACCTTCCAAACGAATATTTTATGTTTTTAATCTAACTTCTCTGTTGTTAAGTTGTAAACATAACATTCTTAAACTGGACTGAAGCCAGTGCACGAGCAAGGGCAGCCTCACATTACTGGAGTAGGTAATGGTGTCCATGTGTCTCATTATAAGAAGGGATCATGGGGCTTAAAGTGTGGTGCTCCAGGGAAGCTGGGGATGCAGAGCAAGATTGCAGTTGGAGGCAGAAGGAAGTCCAGGGAAGAGTGGGAAGGGATATGAGAAAGATGTGAGGGAGACAAATGGACACAATGGGACTGGAAATGAAAAGACACAGGTAGTGGGAACATGGCACAGACCCAAGAAGGAAAAAAGTGATGGGGGAACAAAAGAAGAGCAGAAGTACACAGAGATTGAATGTGAATTAGGGAATGAAGGACTGAAATGGGAGTATGTGTACAGAAACAGAAAGATGAGCAAGTCACACAAACTCTCTGTGCCTCAGTGTTCCAAGTGTAAAATGGGGATAATTATCTTTACAATACACTTTGTAAAGGCTACTTTCAGATATCAGATAAAAAGGGATATACACTAGTGTTAAGTATTATCATTATTGTAGACTGAATATAGGGTTATAATTTATAGTGCTGAAGATTACAGCAAGTTCATTCTTCCTGTTAAACGTTTCTGGTAAATGATCACAACCTGGAGGAGCATTTAAAGTTTTTATAGGTTACTTTATACTTTGACATGTGCTGTTAATTGAAAGAAACTCATAAAAAATCATTATTTTTTTTCTTTTTAATCAACTAATTACTCTTGGCTCCAAAATTAAATGTTGAACTATAAAAATGGAAGACAGCCACTAATGAAACCGATTTCTTATAGCTCGTGTTATCCTCTTCCATTAGCTTAGTTCCTAGGTTTGCTCTTGAAGTCTTCGAATTTTTTCTCAAATATGCAGGTATATATTAATTATCAATGTTGGGAGATACAGTAACTGGTTGGCTCATTTGCTTTAATCTACCCAGCTGTTAGCATTTAATTCTTTTTTAGGTCATCATAAAAGTTAAAGATTTACAGTAAGAATGTGTAATGGTAAAAGCATTTAATCTGTCTCCCAATTTTTAATCACTTTCTATCAAAGTCTTTATCTTCTTTTAACTCTGACGTTCTAATGGTTTGACATATTTAAGGGTGGTTTATGTTCAAGAGAAATACAACAAATACAATTTTTTGTCCTACAGACTGGATTTAAAATTACATTAATTATAATGGTCACATAAATGGACGTAATTTAGGTTGCATACAAATTCATTTTGGAAATGGCAGTGAATAACTATCTGAAAACACCATTTATAAAAGTAGTAGTACCAGGTGAGTGACAAGCAGCTGCCACAATAGTCTCTGCAACTGGATGAGCAAAGTGAGGGTTTGAATACAGTATTTCCTTATGAAAAAATGATTGACTAAATCAGAGCAATTCAGTGATTCACACAAAAGTCTATCACTGCTTCAGGTCTAAATTACATAATAGAGATTTTCTCCATACAGTTTTGTCAATACTTACATAGAATCAGAGTTGTAAAAGATCCAAAGCTAGTTGAGGCCTCAAAATTTTATCCAGCTAGATATATAAATGTGCTGTCTACTCTTAGGGATATGCAGACTGTGGTATGCCACATGTACCTATGTGACCGACAAGAGATGTAAATCTGTGTTCTTTGCACAGCACATTTAAATGAATAGGAGTCTCCCTGCCCATGGTGCAGGGACAGCTGTGAAGAAATTGCTGTTGTGTGTTTTAGATGCAGAAGATTACAGAGTGAGGGATTGTGTTGCCTCTCTCATGGAAACATAAATGTCATTTAGGCTGAAAAATACGTTTTGCTTTCTGAGTAAGGGAGAACATAATACAAACTAGCTGAGAAAAAACAAAAAGACTTTTGTCAATTTCTAAACTTGAATCCATATGGAACTTTTTAAGGTGTTCATCTCCATAATCTCACAGTTCTCCCAAGATCTTTGCAAATCTCGAAACATCTGCAGTGTGAAAGGACCTCCACATTGCTTCCTTGCCCCTCCACCTGCCATTGAAATACAGCCCTCTGAGGAGCAATGCTGCCATGCTATCCCTGCTGGTGGCTGCAATGAGCACCCACAGGGTATAGGGGGAATGGAGGGGATTGAGAGTTAGACAGTTGTATGAAATATTTATATCAGATTGATACCAAGCAGAATTAATGCAATTTATAGGTTGCATTGAGATCTTTATTGATGAAGGTACTACATAAACACAAAATCAACACCACAAAGTAGCTATTTCAAAATATCCTATGCTATTAATATTGTAATGAACCCACTGCCTTATTACTCAGTGCCTCTAGCTCTTCTCAAGATGATTTGCAGGAAGTTAAAATATATCAAAGATAATCAAGATCAAAAAGGAAAGCTGGATAAGCAGAAAATACGCTGCTTTTTCTTATCATTTCAAATCCTGTAAAAGGGAAAAACATCCTTTTTTTCTTCTTTTTAAGAAGATGTGCTGCCTTGGTGAGTGACAGTTTCACAGTTCTAACAGAGGATATTTGTTCATCTTAAAGTGAGGAAAATATTTAATGAAAAGAGAAAGGAATTGATCCCAATAAATTCACTAATGTCACAACCTCCTTCCTTATGGCATATTCAGTCATGTAGAAAATCAAGAGAGACACATTTAGTTTAAATTTTCAGGCAACTATTAGTATTACAATACTATGGCTAAGACAAGCACTTCTTATTTGGCTAAAATTTTTATTTGAGATGAAATCAGCTTAAAAAGGGTATTTAATTGTTTAAACACATAGCTGACAATTTAATGTTCTCCATTTACAAATCTCTACCCAGACTCAAAGCTGTCTAACCGATGTCAAATTGAAGGTTTATTTCTCTCTGTTTCATCATACATTATGTTTCATCACTTTATGTCCCACTGCATTGCAGTATGAGAACCTGATGCATCTGTAAATAAAAAAGGCATTTTTTTGTAACAGACTCTCTTGTCATTCCGTGTGCATTCCTAAACAACCACTTTAAACCTTTCATCTGAGACACTCAGGGACTGGGTTCAGTAGCCAAGAAAAGTGATTATTTTATTATTAATGTTGTTTCTGAAGACACCTTTAATCTCCATGATTCTATTAGATATCAGTAAAATTTACCTATTGAGAACAAACATTAATATAACACATCATTAATGATATAGCCATACACATGAAACAGCCTTCCTTTGTTTCCATTGTAACACTCAACTGCATATCTATTTCTTCCAATGAATTATTTGTTTCTCTGAAGGAGCTTTATAATAGTTTATACAAATCTAGAAGAAATTTAAAAATGAGCTACTGAATTTTCTATGTTGAAATAAAAGTAAATAATGCAGAATGAATTATCCCACACTCATTCCATTTTGTTTAACTAATGTACCCTCTCTTTCAACCCCAATCAAAAGTATCATTAATTGCTTCCATGTACTGCTGGTCCCTGGATGCACCAGTCTGCCATATCAGCACAAGATTTGGAGCGTTTTTCATTAGCTAGCTGCGTATAGATAAATTTTGCTGTTTCCTCTTTTAATTTCCCAAAGTTCAGCTCCTTCACAAACTATCAGCAACATATTTACAAGACTAGTTCCTCTGTGGTTTCTAAAAACACAAATAGCAAATTTGCCCTCCCCTTTCAAAAAGGACAAGTTTAATGCAGGACATTAAGTAAACTGAAGCTGTCACTAGTGCAAATGTAAAGTTCGTTATAGCAGATGTTTCAGCTGAACATCGCTACACATTAAAATCACACAACAAATGTGCAGTGCATTCACCATTTGATTTAGTGTGTCTGCTTCAATGCTCAAAACAGTCAATCAAAACTGTCTCTTCATGTAATTACCACACTGTTATGTAACAAAGCTAGTTATTTCATTGAAACATTCATAACAAGTCCTGGTTCCAGGCTACTGCTGATCATTTTTATAAACCCTTTGAAATGTAAAGTGTTTATGAACTACATGATAAAAATTTATTGTTAATACAGTTAGAGGCTGAGAAAACCACAAAATAGTAAAGAATTTTTTACCATATTGTGCATATCACAAAAGGAATCTCTTTATTTTCAAAAATCAGATGTCGTGACCAAGATGAATTATATTGCCATCTACGAGTATCTGAGTTCTGCTTTCAAGGTCTTAGACCAGAGAACCATAGGTTAAACCCATTATCAAGTACAGTAATTTGTACCCCTGTGGTTTTCTATCCAAGTCTAAAGAGCAAATTAGTTAGTCAAAAGTAAATTGCTGTAATAATGAATGCTAACAATAATTAACACAGTATGCAGAACATAGTGTACCTTAAAAAATACAAAAGTTAGGGGTGGCATCTGAAAAACAATGTCTAAAAATCCTCCTGATGATTATAAAGCAGATTTTCCTTAGCAGTCTCAGCCTGATGTATGGAATTCTAAAAGCTGTAACAGAAACTCTCCTAAAATGATTACTGACAGTCTGAAACAGATTCACTAAAATGACTACACAGTACAAGAATTCCCTCACTCTTATGTATGGTACCATATATAGGACACATTAGACAATGTGACACAGTCACCTTATTCCCCTTTCGTCGTAAGGCCTTTTTTATGCTCAAAATGGTCCTCACCTGTCCCCTGTGGAATGTGCTAGCCACCCACCACTCCACAGAACTATCAAATAGCTAATGTCTTTGACTTTAGATAAAAGGGCCGAGTGGGAGGGTGGAAGACTGTGGGTGGTGTGTATTCATATGCATGGTGATGTTACAAAAATTAACACAATAAATTACTTACACACCCACAGACTACAAGGATAACTACATGGTGCATCAGATGGGCGCCAAAGACTATATTTTATAATTCTGAAGAATAAAATAACAGTTAAAAAAAGAGTTTGCACTTTAAAAAAAGCTTTGAAATCTAATGGGTCTAATTACAGTTGTCTGAATTGCAAAGATAGGCCTCAATTCTGCAAATTCTTCTGCATGCAGGGGCAATTCTAGGTATTTTGCCGCCCCAAGCATAGCAAGCAAGCTGCCTTCCGTGGCTTGCTTGCAGGAGGTCTCCGGTCCCATGGATTCAGCGGCAGCCTGCAGGAGGTCCGCGGGAGCAGCGGACCCTCTGCAGGCATGCTACCGAAGGCAACCTGCCTGCTGCCCTCGCGGCAACTGGCAGAGCGCCCCTTGTGGCTTGCGGCCCCTAGCATGCGCTTGGCGTGCTGGTGCCTGGAGCCGTCTCTGTTTGTATATGCTTCACTTTAATGAGACGACTCATGTATAAACTACACATGTATTACAAGTGCTTGTAGGATCAAGTTATAGTCATGAGCTAATGTTTTTTTCAAAAATAAAGAATAGATGAATGATCTGCAATATTCAACTTCTGGTTTTCTAAGACTGCTTGCAGTTTGGTTATTGCTACATTTATGCTTTATCTTTTTTCGATTTCATTAAATATATGACATCATCTACTGCACTTACTTTATAGTATATACAAGATTTACTCAAAGGGATTGTTTTGTGTTAGAACAATCCAATAGAAACATAATTCCTACAGCAGGAAATACAGGAAAGTTTCCAAACCGAGTAACCCACCACAAGTAAAATCAAGTCTTTATTCTATACAGATCAATCCAATGGGGGGCAGGAAAGCAGTGTGGGATTCTTTTTTTAAAGACTCTATGCATTCATTCCACTATAAAAGGGGAAATAAAATAATTTGATTTTATTGTCACCAATGAAAAAAGTCTTCAACTGAGCAGCTTTCATTGACTCAGCACGTCTAACAAAATAATATTACTGACAAAAATAATAGATTAGCTGCACAATCCAGACATTTTTCTTTCCAAATAACTACTCTAACATGTCTCCCCTTATAGCAGCATGAATACATGCTTCCTGTGAAAGTAAAACTCCCACTGTTTTCCCTGCTCCTGCAGAGATGACTTGCTAAGAATAAATGCTTCTTTTTCTGATGGAGATAGATTGGTTTGGGAACTGCCCAAACTCCCCTGACACTCATTTTTCCAGCACGTTGGTAGGGTTCTCACTCCTCTTGCCCTGCCCATTGTTTACGCAAAAGACACAACTGACTTACTTTAGATTCTTAAATCCAGTAAACCATGAGCAATAAAAAATGACTCTGAATAAGTAACACTTTGATACTAACCATTCAAATAGTAAATCAGCTTTCTCTAGTAATCTAGTACTGGCTTCTGTTCTCTGCTTTTAAAAACTGGGATTACTATTCTATTCTGAATAGAAATCAAGAAGAACTGTTTTTGTTTTTGGTGGATAGGGTGATAGAAAGATGTTTTAGAGATATGCACAGTACTTACAAAATTGTAGCAAGGGGTGGGAGGGAATTGAAAAAGATCATTATTTTTTAAAGCTTTCTTTGAATCCTGCCTTCTTTGTTCAGCTGTTTTAAAAAATACAATCTTGCAGACTCAAAGCAAGGAAAGCTGTCTATTGAAGATGTTTCTGTGTCATTTCTGAATACAGATTTTGTACTCAACTATAAAGAAAGCGAACATTATACTTCAAGGAACTCCAGTTGCCCTCAGCCCAAATTGATCACATTTGGATACTTGTAGCTTGGACCAACAACAAATAAAAATGCAAATACATAAAAATAAAAACACCCTTGGATTTCACTTGATGAGAGTAAAACTATTAATTCATACAGGTCCTTCTTTTAAGATGACTGTACTGTACATATGGAGATGAAGATCTATTCTGAATATCTGGGCTGTATGAAGTTATATCCTGAATATGGAGTTCGGCTTCAGTTTTGAAGCTCAATTATACAAAAATTGCTTGTATACTATAAAAGCTGAATTCACTGCATGAAATGTAGGCCCCATTGAAATCAATGGCAAAATTCCAATTGACTTCAGTGGGGCAAGGATTTCACTCATTATGAAATGATTTAGTTGGGAAAGGCATTTTTTCCTTATATAACAATGTTTTGTACAGCAGTTTGAGATGGAATGTAACTGTTTAATGATTGTTTTTGATAATTATGTTGCCCAAAATTTTGGAAGTTGATATCCTGTTCGCTAACAGGTAAAGCACCAGCTGATTTGAATTAACCATTACTCTACATTAATAGTAAGCTAAAGAAGCTGAATATCACTGTGTTCGAAAGATTTAACAATTTGGTTTTGTGGGTGGGGGAAGTTCTATATAAGTTGTTTCCAAAACAAAATGCGAAACTCACTTTCTTTTATTTTTACTGAACCTCTCATTGGGCTCTCAGGGTATCTAACTCTGGGGCAGCCCCACCATGTGGACTGTCCCAAGGCTAGGAACAGTTACGTAGACTTTATTAAAGTAAGAGTCCTTGTATCCCAAAATTTCACAGCCACCAAATGTGATGATTACTCTACCTCTTTTCACAAAAATATGCTCATGAATCTAACCCCTTCCTCTTTTATCAAATGGTTGTGAAGAGAAACTTTGAAAATATTAATTGGGTGAAAACTGAAGCAGTGATGTCCTTCTGAATGCAGACACCCCAAACAATAGCTCTTAAGATTTGAATTGCCCCATTCATCTCAGTGGGTTAACTCTGACACCTAAAAATGACAAATTTAATGTCAGCCTTGTTAATTATTTCACTGATGGGCACTTTAGGAGAAATATCCTATTAATGTGTTATCCTGCAATACTAAACTGGCTTTTCTGTCTTCCCCAAAGAATCAAATGCCAACACCGCTAGTTTATCTCCTGATACATGCATCAGATGAAGCGGGTATTCACCCACGAAAGCTCATGCTCCAAAACGTCTGTTAGTCTGTAAGGTGCCACAGGACTCTTTGCTGCTTTTACAGATCCAGACTAACATGGCTACCCCTCCGATACTACCTCCTGATAGTCTCCACACTGCTATTGTACATTCTCATTACAAATAACTGTAGCATATTTAAAGCTGAAAATCTGAGGACAGTGTAAAATAAACTGAATTTAATATCAAAATTAGTTAAACATTGGCAACTGTATTTATTTAATTTTCATACCCAATTCATTCAACTTTTATTCAAAAGTTTATCTCGGAATGTCAAATAATTTAAGTCCTGCCTGCCACAGAGTACATTGGGCTGTGATTAATGTGTTGGCATTCTCAAAGTACAGTATAGGGTAGATTGAACCAAAGGGGTGTTGCGTTAATCAAATATTTAATGCCAGGATAAATGGCTCAATAATGATAAAAGTTTCTTAACAGCCATTATGGTGTATACAATGGATGTGTAAGCCATGCCAGTGAATCCCTTCATTCAATGAGCAAAGAAAAAACCATCTTCTTTATCCCTTCTGTGTTGCAGTCAAGGGACCACTGCAGGACAAGACCTTATATCAGCAAGTGAATGAGTTATATAATCTCAGACCGGTGGAAAATAGAATTAGTTCAAAACGACTGATCTTTGCAGTGGCAGTGACTTTCAAAAGAAGTGGGGAAGTACGAGATCTTCCTCCTTTAGAGAGCCACTTATGTCTGAGAGCTTAGATTTTCCCTTCTTCTTGAGGCCAGAATTTGCACCTTTTATTTTGCCTGATGGAGGATTCTAGCTTAGTAAAAAGGAGGGAACTCTAATGTCTGAAGGCTTGTTTACACAGAAAAGTGTTACCAGTTATACTGCTATAACTCCCCATGTGGACAGTAATTCCAAAACAAGAGTGGTGTTTTGGTTTACCTTAAACTCCTTCCAAAGTGGCATAAGCTAAACTGAAAAAAGGCACTCATACTAAAATAAGAGAGTCTACATGGGGCATTCTAATCGTATAACCATATTGGCTTAACTTCAAAGCTTATAGTGGTATAGCTTTCCCATACAGACAAGCCCTAAGTATCCTGCTACAGGTGCAGCATTTAGAGAGGCTGGCTAAGAAGCAGCAGCAGGATAACCCTGGTTCCTGGAGAGGAATACCCAATACAGACACTACCTGAGAAGGATGGTTGATAGAATGCCTGTGATACTCTGTATCTCGGGGGATCATCCTGCACTCCCATGGTCATCCTTATAATATGATTGTGTGTATCCAATGCAAAGTTTGTCATGTCTTCAGAAGGCTCATGATGCACTGAGCATTTTTGTTATAGTAATGTTATAGGACGTAATTTCAGGTATGTAGTTATGAGGCTGAAAATGTATCCTCTCGGCTTAAAACAAGCCCAGGCAAAACTCTCCAGGAACAGAGGGGCAGTTCAAACCTCATCAGGGCATGTATGGGACAAACCCAGCCCAGCCTTACAGGAACAAAGGACACTGGCATAGGCTGCAACAAAGGATCTGTTGGACTCTTGACGGAGTCACCCCTCTTCCCTTTGTCAGTCAGGGACTATGATGAGGTAAAGCTCACCCAACCCTGAGGTGGGGGCAAAGCTAAGAGGGAAGAAAGAACATGATAAAAGCGAGAGATGTTTGCCTTGCTCTTCCTCTCTCTTCCACCTCCATCTACAGACATAACCACCAAGCAACTGAAGGGCTGATCAAATGGTAGAGCCTGGCTGAAGGGCAACCAGCCAGCTGTGGTGAGAAGCATCTAAGTTTGTAAGTATCAGAGGGGTAGCCGTGTTAGTCTGGATCTGTAAAAAGCGACAAAGTGTCCTGTGGCACCTTACAAACTAACAGAGGCATTGGAGCATACACTTTCATGGGTGGGTTCACCAATGAAAGCGTATGCTCCAATACGTCTGTTAGCCTGAAGGTGCCACAGGACTTTTTGTCACTTTTTAAGCTTGTAAGGGCTTTGAAAGTGTTAGGATCAATTTAGAATGCATTTTGCTTTTCTTTCATTTGATCAAATCTGACTTCTTGTGCTTTGACTTATAATCACTTAAAATCCATGTTTTATAGTTAATAAATTAACTATTAGTTAATAAATTTGCTTATTTATTCTACCATTTCGTTTGATGCATGTCAGAGACTCCCCTTGGGATAATAAGCCTGGTACAAATCAATTTCTTTGTTAAACTGACTAACTCATATAAGCTTGCAGCATCCAGCGGGCACAGCTGGACACAGCAAGACGGAGGTTCCTGGGATTGTGTCTGGGACTGGTGATATTGGCTAGTGTCATTTGATTGCACAATCCAAGCAGCTTACATGCCACAGGCTGTGTGTGAACAGCCCAGCAGTGGGGGTTCTCACAGCAGAGCAGAGTAAGGCTGGCTCCCAGAGTTGAAGACAGGAGTGACCTAGCAGATCACTGGTCTAGATAACACTAGGGGAACGTCACAGTGCATTTTAATAAAATTTCTTATTAAGCCTGGTCCAGGGGGCAGGGCAGAAGAAATAAAGGGCTGAAGATTAAACAAAGTCTACTTGCTAACTAAAGAATCAAGTAACAATTAAAGAAGGAGATAGAATAAGTCAACTTGTTTTCTAAAGGGTGAACTCAGCCCATTGACATGTGGGGTCCTGTCTCCAGAGCTGAAGAATGCGAGCAAACTTGTCATAAGGAATGATGTTCTGTGATATTAAAAAATGACACAGAGTGTGTGCCCTAAGTGACTCCAACTCCAAGGGCTAGATTCAAAATGGGGACTTAAGAATCTACCTGCTTCTTTAGATGCCTAAATCCAACATTTAGGTGCCACTGAGATCCCCAAAACCACCACTCAGCTGCTATGTAATCCTGTAGGTGCTCAAATTTCCACTGATAATATCCACTAAGCACCTAAATTTCTACCACTGGGCACATGTAATACCACCTAAGTCCTGACACCACTGAGCAGCTCAAAACCCAACTTACAGCAAAGACCCTGCAGGATCTGCAAACTATCCATTCTCACTTGTAGAGTCTGATCCAGTAGGTATACTCTGAGGCCCTTTATGACCACACCTCCCATATGAGGTCCTACACAACACAGTGGTGGCAGTACTCAAAAGCCCTTTCTTCCTGATTTGGCACAAGGGCTTAAAATTGGGTCTGCCATCCACAGGTGCCAACTTTCCAAAGTTTTGGGGGGGTGCTCAACCCCCAGCTCTATCCCAGGCCCCGCCCTCACTCCACCCAGTCCCTCAAGGCCCCGCCTCTTCCTGCCCCTGCTCCACCGGCACCCCATCTTTTCCCACCCAGTTCTGCCCCCTCTCCCGAGTGCACTGTGTCCTTGCTCCTCCCCCCCTTCCTCTCAGCCTTCTGCATGCCATGAAACAACTGTTTGCAGTGGGCTGGAGGAGTGGGGAGGGAGGGGGAAGCAATGATCTGCGGGGCCCGCTGGCAGGAGGGAGGCACTTGGGGGTGGAGGGGAGCTGATGCGGGGCTGTGGGTTCTCCCACCCCAGAGCACCCACGGAGTTGGCACCTATGCTGTCATCTTCCAGGTGTGTGTCCTAACCACTGGGCTATAAGATACTTTTTTCACTTTTTAACATGAGCGGTGGACAAAGTTCAGGGTCCTGGGGCTGTTCCAACTGGAAGAAAGAACTGATGGAGTCTGGCATTTTCTTTGATGCAATCTTGTTTACTTACAAGGAATGTACAAAGTCCTGTGTCTCTGAATGCAGAAGGAACCAAGAATAAAAGTAGCAGTTTCTTAGCTTACAGTGCCCAAGCCTCTTTAATCAACACCAGATCCAAATGCTCTCTAGCTTTTCCAGAGTCACACAGTGCTTACAAGCTCCTGCTTGGCTTTCTGGCTCTCCCTTTCTCTCTGTTCTTGTCTAGTCTCAGTTTCTGTGAGATCTCTCTTCACACCCACACACACTCCTACCCAAAACAATACTCAGCCAAAAGCTCATGGATAGGTTCACACACATCTTTTGTGTTAGGTGGGGCCTTTGCTTACAATTGTTTTAATTGAAGGGTGAATTCACACCTACCCATCTCAATGGGATTTTAACACAACCCACAATAAAGTTTCACTCAGCTCATAACATTATTTTGGGTGAGTCTTTCTCAATCTCTCCTACCAAAGCTGTTCCACTTTGTATAAAATACTTAAACATTCATTGGAGCAGAAACTGGAAGCTGAGTCTCCCAGGAGAGTGCACTACCCACTAGGCTGTAGTCATTCTCACTCTCTCTCTCTAGCCCAATAGATATTTAAGGACTTATACAAACATTTGCCTATCATGTCCTTGGTAAGTGCTCTAACCACTGGGCTTGTGGGTATAAGGGCGGCATCACCACCTCCTCTACACTGTTTTTTCATGGGAAAGGGCTGACCTATTTTAGGCATCTAAATGCAGGAGAGGGTAAACCCCAAATGGAAGGAGGCACCTCCCTCTCGCTCAAACTTAACAATCTAGCTCCCTTTGTGTAACCCTTCTGCCCCTCTGAGTTGGCAGCAACAAGGGCCAGGTTCAGTATCCAGGGGTTCCATTTCAATAACACAATGCATAACCGGCTCGAGCCCCCACCCAGTGACCTGGGACACTTACATACCAACCGCTCTGGCGGCCTCTAGGAGGCAATAACTTCCCCCTCGCAAGCACGATGTCTGAGTGTAGCGAAATCTATTTTAATAAAGGAAGGAATCATATGCGGCATCCGCCTTGGAGAAACAACCTTACAAACAGAGTTATAGACACAACGATAACCACCCCCACGTGCATTGGCAAATTGTCATTTCCCCTAGGGTTTAAGTCCAATCACTCCAAAGCCAACTAACCCAAAAGTCCCTCTGGTATATTGCCCACCCCAGAATTCAAGAGTCTTCTGTACGATGGACTCCCCCCATGCCTGGGTGAATGAGGGGCACTTATTGGTCCGAGCCATCTGCCCTGCTCTCCGTGGGTTCTGTCTTCCGTCTTCTCTCACGAACTGCTCCGCCTTTACAGCCGCTCCCTCGCTCCTTGCCGCCGTCCTCACAAACTGCTCTGCTCCACCAGCTGCCTCGTGAGCTGCAGTTTCCCCTGCAAACTGCTCGGTCTCCGCTCCTTGCTCTTGTGGGGCTGCATCTCACATTGCCCACAGCTAAGCTCCGCTCTGTCCAGCCGCTCAACTTCACCAACTGTCCCATGGTCCGTCTCCAGCCATCCCCACATAACGGCTCCACTTCCACCAGCTGCTCGTCACATATATTGCTTCAGGGCTCCCCCACTAGTTAGGCATAGGTAATCTAGTGCTGCCCAGCTGCAGTAATTTCAGCTCTTTGTGACTCAGCTCTTAGGTGATTTCAGCACATTAGTAGGGAGCCGCAGTTGCTAGTGCACCATTAGCCCAAAGTGAGTTCAGCTCAGCAACCATGTATCTAGAGTCTTAAGGGAATAAAAAAATCAACTCTGACTATCTCCACAGTGCAGAGAGGAGGGGTGCAACTGGTGCTTCTAGCTCCACAAGAGCCTGCACCACACAGGACAATACCTTCCCAACCTCCTCCCTTCACTAGGTTTGGAACCCATGTCCCTTGTCTAGCAAGTACCACCCAACTGAGGTTGAGTCATTTCTGTCACAAAGCAGTCCCACAGCTCGGCAGTCTGGGATGGGGTAGGCGTGCCTATGCAAATATTTGAGATTTCACATTTCGGACATTCTTTCCACACTTCCCATAATTCACCACCGGATGTCAGGGTACAGCTCATCCTGACTCTGCTTACATTTGTGTGGTTTTAGGCTACACTCCACTCCTTGGCATTGCCTGCTGGCTAGCTTAGGTGGCTCCCCTCTCAGCATGTTGGTTTCTGTGAATCCCATTCCTAGGTGCTTAACTCTCCCTATGTATTGTATATGGAGCCTGGGTGCCAAACTCAGGGCCATTAATTGCACTAGGTGCCAGGATAGATATCTAAAAGTTAGATGTTACAACCTCTATGTCCCCTTTCTCTATCTATCCCCATATGTTAAATTCCAACTGTTCCCAAGGTCACCAGATGATGTTATACAAACTTCAAAGGCTTTCTAAAGTCTGTGCACTTACAATAGTTACTTCTACCTGTCAGTCAAATTAGACAGATAAGCTACTTAAATAAGCAATTTAAGTAGAATTTAAGTAGGTGGAAGGCAGCCAGACAATGGAACTGCCTAAATCTGCAATTCAACATCAGTTCATTCATTCATTCAACAGTGAGCTGGACAAATATACAACAACAAATCTTTTTTTTTTGTTTGAAATCATGACATGCAGGATTCTTTATAGTTCTTAAGTTTATAAGTGTGGGACCTTGATGGTCTTCTTCTAGCCCTCAACAACTCTCTGTTCCTACAAATTAGAATGTTACAGTAACTAGCTTTAGTTCCCAGAAGCTAGTTAAAAAAAGCACTTCTCATTTGGGAATAAGTGATCACTCATGCTAAATTCATGCACATATTTTCTGCTGAATTGTATTTATGTTCAAATATATTTTCAATTTTGTACTTGTAGGCTGTGAAGCAAGAGAAACTAACAGCTATAAAGCAATTACAAGTTGTCAAAGACTTCTCTTCCTCTTAATTCAACACTGGGACAGATTGTTGGGGATGGTCTGGATGTTTTACACTGTGCCACTAGCAGAGTTTAAGCTTAAATTTAAGCTAAAGGGGAACAAGGCACCCTTATTTCAGAATAACCCTATGTGGACAGTAGCTCTTGTCCTGGGGGAATGGCCCTGCATATAGCCACCCCAGTTATCAGGGGAACACAGGAATTTGTCCCACTATGTCCATTCAGCACTCACCTATATCACATAGCCTGACAAAGGGATACCACAAGATACATACATGATTTTTTGCTTGTATTGAAATGAAATGACAGTTTTGCTACATTTTGGAAATTTGGTTCAAATGTTCTCTTCTCTTGTTAGCTAATTAAAAAGCTTAGAGAAGAAAAGCTGCATCATACCACACAGATATCAAAACTATTAAATTAAAATATAAAATAATGAATTCTCATGGGTTATTCCATCAAGAAACAGAATAACTGCCTGTGAGCCAAGCAATTCATTTCATGCCTATGGCTTCACTTACACTGTTCACTGACATCCTGAAGTCTGTGTCTAAAGAAACATAAAAAGATCAAATCAAAACACTAAGCATGATTGTACTAGACATCAAAATCAAGAAGAAGCTTCTACATAAAGACTGAAAGTGTCATGCTGGAATAAAAAGTGCCACACAAATTTTTCTTATGTTCATATTTGGTTCTATACAGTAACAAAACATCAGGTTCCACGAATGTTGACTAAAGGGCTGCTTAGACTTTTCATGGCAGAATCATATATTATATTTAAAATATGCTCTCTTACTGGTTATTAAGCACCTTTTAAATATTTTTCAAAAGATCAGCAACCTTTCTGATGCAAATATTGCAGATTCCTCAATAAAATTACCTTGAAATGTTATTTATTTATTTCTTTATATTTAAATATTGTTGTCACTGTCAGTGAATGCCTCCCTCAAAGGCTTTTTTGGCACAGGCTGTGCTTACCTTTCATTCTGGGGCTGCCACTTTTCTCCCCAGTTCTCTTCCTTCAGGTGCTAATGAACCATCCCTGCACTTTCAATCTGTCCAATACAATGTCTACACTTGCTTCGCTGACCATATTTCAGTTCTGCTTTTTACTTCCAAAGGATTTAAATATTCATGGCAAAATGTAAAGAAATATTCCACTGTTTTGGCAAGCACTGTGACAATTTTATTTAAGAGGTGTAAGTCCCAGATTATTCAAATAAATCTGGAAAGCTGTAGAAAAATGTACTTAACATAAAGCAGATAATGACTGGGGGAAAAAGCACATGGTATAACATTAAAACTTGCTGTTCAAATTCCCTGTCCTAAAGCTCAGAACACATAAATTGTGGTCAAATGAAACAGCTGTTTTGAGGCTAACATGATACTAGCAGCTGGAAAAAGTAATCCTCCAGAAAGTCATGTGTATAATGTATCTAAAACAGATGCAAGCTATACAGAAAATACAAACTGCTCATGAGGATGGAAATAACTAAAATTGCTTTAAAACCCTAAGAGCATTTTTTCTTCACACTACAATGTCTTTTAAAAAAATGTCCCTTACACAGTGCACACACATACATAAATAATTTTGAAAGTATGGAATCTTGTAAAGAAAACTATGAAGAGTTGTCACCCAAAATAACAATGCAAAATGGAAACCAATAATATCCACAGTCATAATTAAGTCACACTGTACAGTACAATGACACTGTATTATTCTAGAAACAACACAATACAGTTAATTAATCAGCAATTGTCTTTTCCCTTATAAATCCTTGGGTTTCACGAGTTTGTATAGGTTGGTTATTCTGAATTGAGTTAGGCAGAAAATATTATAAAAGTCAGTCTAAATATAAATTTGTACTCTCAAAATGAAATTTTTTTGATTCAACAGGGAGGGTGGGCTTTTGATAATTCCAATTTTTTTCTATTTTTTTTTTAAAAGGGCAGAGTTTAAACCTGAGGTTTTGCAAGCTGTTAGAACTAGATGCTGCTCTTTGGAAGAAAATCATGCTTATACTGAACATTTCCATAGCTTTTGCATGTTCAATAAAGTGGATTAGACTATACTTGCGAACACTTTCGGTTAAAGCCACATTTTAGCTAGATGTTTTGCCCTTCTTGGCAGTGTCATAGCACTGCAACCACTTCATATGATGAACAGCTGGGACACCAGACCATGCCCCAGGAGTTCTGCAGATTTGTTTTTGCAAATCAAGAAACATGGGAAAGGTTTGCAAAGCCTCTCTTCAGAAATTTATTTACTGTTCCAACATAAGTTACCCTATACATGGCAGCAGATTTCAAGCATTTGGGGACAAATTCTGCCTCAGATTCACAAGTGCTTATTTTTCATTATTCAAATCACACCTCTTTTGAGAGATCATAACACAATGTGTTATACATAGAAATTTCTACTTCCACTCTTTCTGAAGACATCTGCAGAACTTAATAGTAGGTGTGATGAATACAAGTGATGGAGGTCTGCATGAGGCATGAACTGAGAAAATGAGTTAACAAATTGTTAAAATCGCACTGACATTTTGCTTGGCATCATATTGGACACAAAATCAAGAGAATGCATACCCCAAGAAGATTAAATCCTGACAGAAAAAGAGAAGAATCCAACTATAGAGGAGGGAAGAACTTGGAATTTTTTTTTATTTTTTTTTTAAGATTTTGACTCAATATGCACTTTTTGAAATCCATTTGGGAGTAATCCGGGTTTAGGTACAAACTAGAGAGTGATGAAGGTATCTTGATGAGCATTCTCAAGTATGGCATGCACAGAATTTGTTTTAATCCTAACTTCTTCAAAAGATCTCTTAACATTGGGGAAAAATGATTTCCTGCTTTGCAGGAGCACTTGGATATTGGGACCAGACAATATAAAGAGTACTTGTCCATATACTACACCAGCAGGAGAGGGTAATTGACTAGCTCTCAAGATGACACTAAGAGTAGGCCCTACTTCCATATCCCATGGCACTTTGTGACACTCAGTGTTCATAGTTTACTAGCTAGGTGGGGTACTCTGTCCCCCAAAGCAGGGAGCATAAGCTAACCCCACTATGCATTCTTCCCTGGCTGCCCTACACTATCCTATTCTGTACTAGTTATCTGGTTCTGGGAGATACCTTGGAGCCAGCACTGCTCCATAGTGCAGTTCTATCAGTTAAGGGCAGGATTTAGCCCTCTGTGTATTGTGATTGCCCTATATCAAATTACCTTAGAAGGGTCTATACGATTCCTCTTCTCAGGGTGGAGTTCAATTAACTTTGTGATCTGTTTCTCCAAGCCTCCAAAATATCTTAATCATCAGTTAATCAAAATTAAACGGACTGTCGGAGGACCTCAATAATTAACTTTGTGGTGACTGAGAAGTCAAGGGCATAGCAAAGTTCAGTGTTAGGCAGGAACATTTGCATTTTACACAACATTCGCTTATTAAAAACAATATCGCACAAAATGCAAGACAAATAAAAATCCTGTTATTTAAGAGGAGAGTATAATACCACTGCAGTATGCTTGCCTTTGTTTCTTTTCTATCTGTTAGTAACTTTGAAAATAAATTGTGTTTAAAATTTGTCTATCCTCTAAATGTAATCTACAGTAACATGTAAAAGTTCTAACTGAAGCACAAAGCAAGAGGTCTGTGATAGCCGCAGAACCAGAGAGGAAAGTGGCACCCATTGTTCCTTCACTGAAAGTTCAGTCCAAAAGACAAACATTTTACAAGCAGTAGGTGATCAATTTGTTTCTGTGTGAAAATACAGTAATAAAGGAAGAGGTAAAATAAGGATGGAACAAACAATATTAAACCCCTAAACTTTAAACAAAAGCTTGATGAAGAAGGTAAGTTTTGATTTTTAATTAAAAATCAAGTAAGTGACATTCAGCCAGTCCCAGGAATATTTATCACCTTGTAGTTTCAGATGAAATGGAGGAATGGTATACTGTAAATATAGCAGATCCCACCCAGATCTGCATACGGGGCCCATTTTTTACTCAAGCAATCTCCTTTGACTTCAGTAGAAGTTATGCCTGAGTGACTATTAAACAAACAGTATGTCTAGCAAGACCTTTCTTATACAGCTAATTCATCCTGACTGGACATGGAATAATCCCTATGCTGGCAACATCCATAGATATATTTACTGAGAATGGTAAGAAAAGCAAAACAGCAGACTAACATACAAAAGAAAATAATAACCTTGGCAGATTATATAAGGAATGTTAATTTGAACTCATAACAGCAGGTCATAGTGTCTCCTGCAGCTCAAACCCTGCCGTTTACACTCCAGAAAGTATACAATTGAATTAACACACACTGATGCAATCAAATTGCATGTATGCAGTGTATTATTACATTAAAACCAAGATAAAAGATCACTACTTCCTATGATTTGTAACAGAAATAAAATTACTTCTTAAGAAGGAACATCAAGCCTAGAGCAGCCAAATCCACAAAACTTTTTTAAAACCGGCTAAAGGCAAGAAGTATAAGGATTACTAAGTTATATCAACATTAAAATGCACATTTTAGCAACTTCCCTGTTGTGTAATATATTAAGGACATGCCACAAAACTCTTTTGCAGTGGGACCTCACATACTGTTCTTAGTATATCCCCTTTGAATTGCCAACATGGCAACGGAAAAGTAGCATTTCAAAAGGAGCTGAAAAATGCCACCCCTCAGAGATTGCAGAAGTAGACAGCACTGAAGTGGTTAAAAGGGCTGAAAAGCAAACCTCATCCCTTTAAACACCAGAGCTTGCAAACACTATATCTACAGCAGGACAATTTTGCAGAACCCTAGTTCAGCTCCTCTGGTGTTAGCAGCATTGGAAGTCCTAGTGTTGACAGTCCCCTGTTCGGCATGGAGTTAAAATTGCTGGTGGCCATCTAACTGGAAGCCACTGAGTGCCCTGCATTTGTGTTTTCTGAATGGCTGCTATGCAACTCTACTGCCAGTAAAGTCTAATTTTTAGTTTTCAATATAAATATTAATTGTACCAAATTGTCTTACAAGAGGACAGTGCATCTCTTAACACAGTGAGACAGCACACAATCTGAAATTTTCTATCCTTAAAAATGAAAAAAATGCATTCTTTCAAAATCTGTATTAAATATATTTATTAATGGCAATTCTCCAATATTTTCCCATAGCCCACCTTGGTACTACAAAGTCAATTGTTCTTTTTAACAGGAAAATAACATTTCTGAGACTTTTGAATCGTGTCAGGAGATAAGTTTCAGAGTAGCAGCTGTGTGGACCTAATCACATCAGCCACACTATCAGAGGCTCGTTCACCTGCACATCTACCAATGTGATATATGCTATCATGTGCCAGCAATGCCCCTCTGCCTTGTACATTGGCCAAACCGGACAGTCTCTTCGTAAAAGAATAAATGGACACAAATCTGACGTCAAGAATTATAACGTTCAAAAATCAGTTGGAGAACACTTCGGTCTCCCTGGCCACTCGATTACAGACATAAAAGTCACAATATTACAACAAAAGAACTTCAGAAACAGACTCCAATGAGAGACTGCTGAATTGGAATTAATTTTCAAATTGGACACCATTAAATTAGGCTTGAATAAAGACTGGGTGTGGATGGGCCATAACACAAAGTAAAACTATTTCCCCATGCTTACTCCCGACCCCTACCTCCCCGTTCCCTCACATCTCCTTGTCAATTGCTGGAATGGGCCATTCTCAATACCACTACAAACAGTTCTTTTTCGCTCCTGCTGATAATAGCTCACCTTAACTGATCACTCTCCTTATAGTGTGTATGGTAACACCCATTGTTTCATGATCTTATCCTACTGTATTTTCCACTACATGCATCTGATGAAGTGGGCTGGAGCCCACGAAAGCTTTTGCTCAAATAAATTTGTTAGTCTCTAAGGTGCCACAAGTACTCCTGTTCTTTTTGCAGGTACAGACTAACATGGCTGCTACTCTTGAAACAAGTAATTCACAGTCTCTTTTACAACTGACACATATATACAAAGAGACACAAGGAAATTAAATCCTGTGGCTTCCTGAGATATGAACTCATTCTGAGTTGATCTTTCTCCATTCATTTCTGGAGACTGACACTGAAATGCTCACTAGTTACTAATGAATCAATCCTTCAGAAAAAAGAAGGAGAATGAACTTTCATTTGCATTCACTTAAATAAATGAGATCTGCAATGAGTTCCACAGCAAGTGAAAGTTTCTGGAGATGCTGCTTTTATTATCTCTGCAGTGATAAAGGATGACATTTACAGAATGGTCCTCTCATACACAAGTGTACAAATTATTGCAGGCATATGCAGAGGGCACTAATCAATTTATGTGTTACTGCATTCTGCTTCTACACTCTTCTGAAGAATTAAATGTATAGTATGCACACAGGGCCAAATGCTTGCAAATACAAGTTTTGTATGACTAAATAGGTGCATGAGCCAGCCAATCAGGCAGCGGCATAGACAGCTGCAGCGGCACAGCAGCCAGCAAACAGAGCTGTAAACAGGGGAGTTTCAGAGAGAGTTTACAGGGGAAAGTTGCGGGGGAGACTGAGACCTAGGCCGAGGAACTGACAGGCTAGTTAAGGGAGTGGGTGGTGGTCCGCCAGTGTTCTGGTGCCTATTGGGGTTTGTTTTGTGTTTCTTGGACTAGCAGGTTTTAGGTGGGAAGGCTATGACCGATACAGAGGCAGCAGTGAAAGACACAATGAGGATGACTGGATGTGGAAGCTGCGGCATGTACATGATCCTAGAGGGGGTACCT
>NC_133771.1:127723937-127764002 GCF_003597395.2 Chelonoidis abingdonii
AAACCACAATTTGAAGACTTCAATAACTCAGACATAGGTTAGGAGTTTGTTATAGAAGGGGATGGGTAGAATTCTGTGGCCTGCTTTGTGCAGGAGGTCAGACTAGATGATCATATTGGTCCCTTCTGACCTTAAAGTCTATGAGTCTATGAAAACAGGACCCACCACCTCAGTTTAACTTCTCTTTGTCTTCTTTCTATAAGACATTTGGAGCACAAAAGAAAGCTGAGTGCAATAGTAAAATATGTTGCCTAATTCTTCATATACCTCCCTTAATTACATAGTATTAATTCGCAAGATAATTCTGAGCATATTTAAGTATTTTTTTTAATTGTATTGCTGCTATGTTCGTGAATGAGATCCATTCAAGGAAGCGCTCAAGTTTGAAAAATGAACTGGAATATTTCCCAATTTGGTTCTCTAGGTGATAATGTCATTTGGATTCTTGCAAATCTTTTGCTTATTTACTTTCTTAGAAAGATGCATTTATTAAAGTTCCATTCCATGTAATAACAGGGAAGCATCACCACTTTGTAAAGAAAGATTTCAAAACTCACTTGACAGCTCACGTAGTGGATCACAATTGCCCTACTGTCCCTTTTGATTGGGCCTCTGCAACCTGTCACACCTCTTTGTAATTTGATATTATGCTCATCTCTTGGCTCCTTGAACTGTGGGGTTTCTATTCATCATCTTATATTTTTCTCAAGTCACCTTGCATTACAAGTTATATTAATGTACTGCAGACTTGCGGTTCAACAGGTCACCAGAAGTTTTTTTAAAAAGAATTTTGAACCACTCGTACAATTTGAATTTTGTTTAAAACAAAAAAGATTTAAACACATCATCTTCAGTGGTCCCTGCACTCATCTGCTTCCACAATCCTAATCGTCCAACCTCTCTGATGTTCACTCAGCTTTTGTTGTTGCTTCTTCAACCATCTCAAACATATCTTACCTCGCAGCTGATCTCTAGCTGCCCTGTCCTCACACAGCTTCCTAGATGCTTCTTGAGCTCTATTCATGATAATTGCTCTTCTGGCTGCCCACCTACCCTCCCTGACATTCAACCAGCCCTGTCCATGTGCCTTGCCAACTAGCTTTCTTCACTGTGACAATTTACACTAGCTGAGGATCTGCTGCAGAGAGAACAAGAAAATCAGTTGGGATAGAGGGAGTATATAGATATACAAGCAGTGAAATCCTGGCCCCACTGAAGTCAATGGCAATAATCCCATTGATTGACTTGGCCCATTATTTCACCCAGAGGGAGAAATGTACCCAATCTGATTCAGACATGAAAAGAAGTTCAGAATATGAAGGTTACTTTCCTGTAATAAGGGTTTTTTGAAAGGGACTCTGCATAGTCCCACTCATGGGATGCGCTGACTGGTGCAGCCTGAACAGTAGAACTCTAACTAGCAGTACCACTGGAGTGCTCATGCACCTCCTTTGCCCCTCCCCTCAGTGAACATTTAAAGTTCGAATGTGAGGATATACAAGGGATGTGACAATCTAGCTGCCTCAGCTCCTTCCCTCACAATCCTTTTTCGAGGTAGAGGGGAAAGGTGGGCCAGGTGTGTGAACATAAAGAGTCCATATGAAAGAGCCCTGGTTGCAGATAGGAAAAAAGAGGGTTACTTTTCTTTTTCTTTTTTTTTTGAGTGTCCTCTGCATAGTCCCACTCACGAGACAGATTAAGAAACAGTACTCTTATCCAGAAGAGTGCGATAACAGAGTCTTATCTGAATATGGACTGCAGAACTACCTTGCCAAATTTTCTATCAGATCTAGATTCCAAATTTAACAAATATTGTTTAGTGAAAGTATGGCTTGAACTCCACGCTGTTGCTCTACAGATCTCTGTTAGAAGAATGTGTCTAGAAAAAGCCATAAAGGCTGTCTTTGATCTAGCTGAAAGTGTTTTAATTTCCTGAGGAAGTGATAAATATCATCCATTTATAAGCTTCCTGAATACAAATTTAACCCATCTTGAGAGCATTTTCACAGAAATAGCTTCACCCTTATTCCTCTTTTCACATACAATAAATAATTCTGGAGACTCTCTAAATCATTTAGCCCCATCCTAACAAAAGGCTAACACCCTTCTAACATCCAGTGAGTGGGAAAGTCTACACTACAAAATTAAGTTGACCTAAGTCATGTCAACGTACAGTCACCACAATAATTAAATGGCTTTTGCATGTACACACTATGCTACTTGAGTTGGTGGTGCATGTCCTCACCAGGAGCGTTTGCACCAATTTAACTTGCACTGTGGGGCACTGGGGGATGGCTTCTGAAAG
This sequence comes from Chelonoidis abingdonii, assembly GCF_003597395.2. Taxonomy (NCBI): domain Eukaryota; kingdom Metazoa; phylum Chordata; order Testudines; family Testudinidae; genus Chelonoidis; species Chelonoidis abingdonii. The sequence continues at coordinate 127,726,243 of NC_133771.1, forward strand.
GCAGCATCAGTTGATGTAAGCAATGCAGTGTCTGCACTGACACTGCATTGACTTAACTACAACAACCTAAGCGCTATGTCTCTTATGCAGTGTAGTGGGAGAGTTACATCAGTAGGAACTACATTTTACTGTAGACGCTTGCAGAGTTAGTTTGACATAAGTTGCCTTACATCAACCTAACTCTAATGCAGACCAGGGCTATGTAAGTTAGCTTCTCCATCTCGAGTATGAGGCTTGGGAAAGAACATTAGTAAAATAATAGATTGGTAAAAAAAAAAACCTGAGGCCATCTTTGATGAAAACCTTGGATGTGTATGGAAAATTGCTTTATCTTTATGAAAAACAGTAAATGGTGGCTCAGACATTAACACATGTAATTCACTTATATACCCTACTGAAGTGATAGCTGTCTAAAAAACAGTCTTAATAGACAAATAGATCACATGATAATTGCCCTGTTCTGTTCATTCCCTCTGAAGCATCTGGCATTGGCCACAGTCCGAAGACAGGATACTGGGCCAGATGGACCATTGGTCTGACCCAGTATGGCCATTTTTATGTTCATATTATCATGAGGACTCTTTCCTTTAATTGAGCAGTATATTTTGCACCTCTAATGAACAAGACTTTTCTATAATTCCAAAGTCTTATTCCTCATGCCGTTAGATGAAGAGACTGAGGATTGGGGTGACAGACCATCCCTTATTGTTCCGTCAACATGTCTGGTTCTAATGGTTGAGGTTTGATTAACCCTCTGGATAGCTGAATTAAGTCCAGGTACCACTGATGTCTGACCCAAACTGGTGCTATCAGGGCCAGCTTCAGGGTTTTTGCTGCCCCAAGCAGCAAAAAGAAAAAAACAAACAAACCTGCAATCATGATCTGCAGCTCTACCACCGCCACTTCAGTCTTCAGCGATAATTGGACGGCTGGTCCTTCGCTCTGAGAGGGAGTGAGGGACCCACCCTCAAATTGCCGCTGAAGACCTGGACGTGCTGCCCCTCACCATTGGCCACCCCAAGCAGCTGCTTGCTGGGCTGGTGCCTGGAGCCAGCCCTGGGTGCTATTAAAATTACCTTGACTTTGTCCTGTATTATTTTGTTTATCTCTCTTTGAATGAGGAAAATGCATACACTAAGCCTTGATCTCAATTTATTAGAAACACATCTGATATTGAGTCCTTGATTGACATTGAGTTATCACATCTTTATCTTTCCCCACACCATTGGTTCCTTAGCTTTTGCTTTTGGAACTGGCTCATCGAATCTGACACAACTGGATTTGAAGAAGAATGTCTTCTGATTCTACCACAAGAAAATGTACCCAGGATACCCTCTGATCCTCTGGTCAGAAGTATCTTGCTCTCACTGACTGGCTGTTTGCAAAGAGGCTGACACCGATAAGGACTGCGCATTCATGCTCACCATAACAACGGTGTACTTTTGTAGTAGAATGGCTCTGGAAACAGAGTCCGAAACCACAACAGTTTTCCTCTTTGAATCCTTCCTACTTAGAGACTATGTACTGAGGTAGAAGGTTTGTCCTTCTTCCCTCCAGACTCAGAGCTGATGCTGGTCTCTGAGACGTGTTCAGACCCTGTTCTTGCTCGGTTCTTGGTAGTTTTCCTGACAGCACTTATTGTAATAAAGCTGTCTGTTCCATCATTCCTTTTTCGCTCATGTTGTAAAAGTTGAGCAAATCAAGCATTTTGAAGGTGACTGTCCTTTGCTCAAACATGTCAGGCTGGCATGTGTGTCAGATGCTGGAAAACTGTCACACATAACACAAATATTTTAAAAAATGAGCTTTTTATTCTTCAGATCCACCCTTTCCAAACCAAAGATTTGCAGCTATCTAACAAACTACTAACTAATTCCAACTATAAAATTATTAACCAGCTAACAAGCTATGGATCTAGGAGCTCTGGATGAAGAGAGACAAATGCACATCTGCTTTATGCTGCTCATTACTGATTCTTTATTACAGTTCGCATTAGTGCCATTTTTGGGTCTGTACACTTATGAGAAAACTCCTGGGAATGGTAAATGATTACTAAGGGATCTCAAAAGTTGACGGAGGAATTATATACCGTTTTTGTTTTGATAACTCCCTCTAAAATAATTGGCTTCCCCAAACCCTGCTCAGTGTTAGTTCCTTTCAAGTGACCTCTGCTGTCATAATGCAACATCTCTGTTCTCTTGATCTATTTTTTTCCAGCAAGGCTGCTCCTAACAAGAATACTTCTGAGTTTCCTTGTGTGTGTAAACTTGCCTGTAATGGAAACTTTGTAATCAGCCAGGACCCACTTAAGCTTCCAACAGAGATTTTCAATTAAAGTGAATGAGGAAGCTCTTATTAAAAAAACTAAACAGATCAAGCACCCAAATCATTTATCGACTATATGTGTGTATAAGCTTAAAAATTACAAATAAGCACATGGTAAAGCAAAATATTCTGGACTGTCACAAACTGTAAAAATTTGAATAATTCAGATTTTTTTTAAAAAAGATCACAGAATCATATAGAAATATCAGCAAGAGACTAAGATAAGTTAATCAATTTCCCCATTGGTGTGAGAGTGTTCCCTACAGTAAAGTTTTAGTGTAGATGTAAAGGATCCCAGGCTTTGAGGTTTCCACCACTTCCCTTGAGTATAAAATCCTCAGACAAAAATTTCTCACTGCTAAGAACATTTGATGGATATTAAATTCCCATTTTCTCTTTCATAATTTCATCTCTATACTATCTGTGCACCACATTAAATATATCCTCTCCATCTTTGGTGTTAGCATTATCCAACTATTTGTCAACTGTTATCCCACTTCAGTCATTACTTAACCAAATACACATTTTTAGTTCTTCCAACCCCATAATGGTTTTGTGTGTGTGTGTGTGTGTGTGTGTGTGTGTAAGACACCAATTTACCTTTTATTTTCTGTTTATGAGGTGCCCAAATATATGTACTAGTGTAGACTTAACTCCCAGAGCTATTTAGAGAGGAATTTACCTTCCTGCTTTATAAGGTGATGAGTCTGGGAATGCAGCCCAAACTGCGCTGGTTTTTTTTTCCTGCTGCCATATCACATTACAAACTTTTAGAATCTGATGTCCACTCTCTTATCACTCCCATGCCTTTTTTAGTTTGATTACTTCTTATGCTTCTCCCTCCTATAAATCTCCATGATTTTAACAGTTTTTATTTAATATGTTAACTCAGGAATCTGAGAAAAACAGGGAGCAGTGAAATAATTTAAATATTTTGCAAGTGTAATTACCAGATTGTACTCGTTCTGAGCATGATGGGAAGGAAAGATTCTACGCTCTACTGTCTGATACAAACGGACTATTATGGATCAAAAACATATGCGGAGTGTGTGCAATTACTCAAGTCAAATTTGCTTTGAAGCCCATGAATGTCTACAACACACCTTCGATATACTACAGCAGAAGTTTATTATGACTCATTGCATCTGATACAAATGGTACTGCAGCTACTCTATCCACTTCCATTTGAAGTGGTTATGCCTTCCAGAATGTAAGGGACTGGGTTGTAGGTGGTCTGGCCTACTGGTCACAGTGTCCATACATCAAGATGGCCACAATACAGTAGTCAGTGAACACAGATTGGAGGAATCGCTAGAGCCTAGGATCAATAAGCAAGAGTCAGGGTCAGAGTCAGGCTGGGGTCTGAGACCAGAGGTCAAAGATAGTGCCAAGCTGGAATCAGAAGGCAACAGTCAGGGTCAGAGCCAGGCTAGGGTCAGAGACTGGAAATCAGAAGGCAAGGTGTGGTCAGGAGTTACAACAAACCAGAAGTCTGTATGGTTGCCCAGACAACTTCCTGGGACACCTTCGAGGGTTAAATAGTGAGGTTGGCCACTCTGAACCATTTGGGTAGTACTTCCCGCAATGCCTAATTGCCACAATATTCTCTGGATGTGGCTGTGCATGCCCGCTCAGTGGCAATATCAGCTGTCCGAGGCTCTGCAGGCCTAGGTTCTAGTCCATGGATCCTTATATTAACCCTTTTTAGGGCACCCTTCCTTTGGATGGCACTAGCCTTGGTTTGTCTGAGTGGTCTCAATGAAACCTTTTTACAAGATCAAGGGCATGGAGATGGGCAGCAAGCTCCCAGAAGCGCTCTTCAGGACTATAGCCCTCTAAATCAATTAGGTAGTACAGTCTCCCCCTCTGCACTTTAGAGTCAAAGACAGTACAGTCTCCTTGAACCTGGACAAGCGGGGGTCTGTTGGGATCGGTCAGGCAAGGGATCCTCTGTGTAAGTCTTCCAAAGGGATATATGGAAAACAGAATGTACCATAAGGGATCAAGGGAGCTGCAATTTCAAGGTGACAAGGTTGATTTGGTAACCAATATGGAATGGTCCAAGGAACTGGCGGTCTAGCTTGTGGGACAACCTGTTCATATGGAGGTACTTTATTGCGAGCTGGACCTTTTCGCCCATGATGAGAGGTGGGCCTTCCTGGTGTTGACAATCAGCATACTGCTTTTAGTCCTTTTTCACATCTTCAAGGTGGTCCTTAAGCTCCTCATAGATATGATGCATTAATTGGATTCAGAGGCTGCTGACAAGCCTGGGTGGAAGTGAGGGTGGAACACGTAATTTGCAAAGAAGTGACTCTGTCCCATGGAAGCGTGATTGTCACTGTTGTATGCAAACTCAGTATAAGGAAGGAGAGAGAACCGGTTATCTTGATGGTAGTTGAAAAAGCACCTTAGGTATTGCTCTAATATTTACTTCACCCTTTCTGTATGGTGGTGGTAGATGGAGGAGGTAAAAGCGTGAACTTCCATTAATCAGAGTGTTTCACACCAAAATTATGAGACAAATTGTGGTCCTCTGCCCGAGGTGATAGAGTGTGAAAACCCATGAAGATGGATAACATGCACCACTAGGAGTTGAGCCACTAGCACGTGGTCACAGAAGATGAAGTCTGCCATTTCAGTCAGTTGGTCTATGTATGGCAATCAGAGTCAGGGAGTCCTACTATGAAACCTATGGTGATTGAGGCCCAGGGTCTAAGTGGAGTTTCCAGTGGTACTAGGGTGCCAAGGGGCTTAGTTTGGGGAGCCTTGGTGAATGCATACAGGTCACAAGAGTTGATGTAGTTCCAGACTTCAGTTAGCATACAGGACCACCAGAAGAAACAGGAAGCCGTGTGTTAAGTGTTAAGGTGGCTAGAATGGCCTGCCAACAGAGTGTCATGGCAGAGATGGAGCACTTCTAGCCAGGGGAACCCCAGTGGAACATATATGTGCCCACTGAGGTATGTGATCCTATTTTGTGTGGAGCACTGCATTTCGGTTCAGACTCTCATTTGCTCAGGCTGTTCCATCATCTCCTGGACGAACAGATCACCTCACAAAGGTGATCAGATTAGATCAATCAGGTCTTGGTGTATTATGGCACTAAGGAAGTTGTCAGGTTTTAGGAGACAGGGTGGTTCTTGGTTAGGCTCTTTACATTCCTGGTAATATTTGACCTTTCAGGATAAGTCATCAGCTTTCCCATTCCTGGTTTCTAGGTGATAGGTGATGATGAAATCAGACCACGAGAAGAATAATACTTACATGAGCTGTCTTTGGTTCAAGGCTCAAGCCTTATACAGATATTCAAAGTTCTTATGGTCAGAAAAGACTTGCACTGAGTGTTGGGTTCCCTCAAGGTGATGGTGCCACTCCTCAAAGGCTGATTTAGTTGTGAGCATTTATTTATGTAATATGTCATAACTCCATTTGGTGGGGTGAGTTTTTGGGAGCAGTAGGTGCAGGGCTGAAACACTTACTGTGGACATGCCTCTAACAGCATATGGCCCCACTGGAAGTATCAGCAGCCAATATGAATATCTGGACCAGGTCTGGATGTACTAGAATGGGACGGTGGTGAAAGCAGACTTGAGCTGTTCATAGCATGATGAGCTTCGGCAGCCAAACAAATGTGGTGACCTTCTAGAGGAGGTTTGTCATGGGACCTATTTACTCTGAAAAGCCTGAAAAGAACCATTGGTAAAAATTCACAAAGCCCAGGAAGAACTGTAACTTCTCTGGATGGTCTCCGCCTTCTGGGGATCCGTCTTAATGCCCACAGAGCAAAGGATATTACCCAAAAATTCTGTGGAGGATTGATGAAAAACATTTCAACAATTTATGTAGTCTTTCCAAGATATAATGAACATGGTAACAATGCTGCTCAGGATTATCTGAAAACACAAGTATACCATCAAGATACATGACTACATACTGGTCCAAGATGTTGCTAAACACATTGTTCATGAAGTGTTGAAAGGTTACAGGAGTGTTGGTCAGACCAAATGGCATTAGTAAATATTTGAAGTGCCCATAGCCGGTTTGAAAGGCAATCTTCCCTTCGTTTCCTGCCCTCATGCGCACTAGGTTGTAAGCCTCCAAAAGGTCCACTTCGATGAAAATTCTGGCTGACCGCACGCAATCTAGTAACCCCGAGGCTAGCAGCAGGGGATTTAGCTGGATGTTGTTAGCTAGATGCAACAGTGCTGATTTGATAAGATGCTCACTCTTTATCTTCATAAAAAGTTTCAAACACATGATATGCAAACTGAGGTCCACTATTGTGAGCTGTGTTGGCAGGCTCTGATGGCTAAGTATTTTACACAACAGTACTGGATGATGCTTAGAATAGATCTAGTTGATCCCTGTGATGACCTTTAATATCTAATATTCTGAAACTGCATGACATTTCACAACAAAAACATATTATTTCCAAGCTATTGTGAAACTATGTCCTGCTGACACTGTTTTATAGCATTAACTTAACACCTCTACTTCCCCTTTCTCTCTTTTTATATACAATACAATCATTCATGTTGCCATTCCAGTTCTGACACTCTTTCCACTAGTTTTCAGTTATGCCCACCAATTCACAAACCATCATTTAGTAACACTTCTAGATTCTCTTTCTTGTTTCCCAGAATCCTTGCATTTATGTATAGATTAATACTGTACGTTAATATACTTATTCTTTGCTTTCTATTTGAGAGCACTGCATCTTGTTTCATTGTGTATGTTAAAACAGCAGAGATGACACTTCCTAGTGGAAAGGACACCGGACTATCCCCAGCTCTGCCACTGACCTTGAGCTGTATGACCTTGAGCAAGTGACTTTGCCTTTCTATGCCTGTTTCACAACCCATCATTAGTTTCTCTTGTCAATTTAGATTGTAAGATTAGAGAATTTCTGTTACTACGTGTATGCACAGGCCTATACACAATGGGGATCTGATCTCAGTTGAGGGAAAGGGTCTAGACACTACATAAATAATAATGCCAGATAGGGAGGAACACTTTTGCCCAATTCAAACTTTCTCATTTCCAGTTTAGTTTGACATTCGCTTGATAAATTCTACATATTTTGAATCCAGAAAAGTTGCTAACCAATCTGCTGAAATGGAGATCATAAATTCTAAACAGTCACCTCTCATCACAACTTTCCAATCTTCCATGAATCCAAAACCATCCTCTTTATTTCTTTGGTGCATCCAGTAGCAGTCTATCCCTTCCTTCTCACAGGCTTAGAATAAAAAGGATATCATATTACTCCATCTTCTGTGTTTTTATCAGCACCCTGAAACAATTCCTGTTTTTGATTAATACTCTTTCAGTGCTGTCATTTGTTCTCATGGGGACTAGAAACAGTAAGAACTCCTTCAGCATTTTTCAAGCTAATCAGTCACTTATTGTGACATCATTTGCTGTGCTGCCAGAAGGCATCTGACTGTCCCACTTCCTTCATATGACCCCCAGATTTTTAAGCCCCATTCCTCACTCTGTGGTCACTAGTCAGGATTACTTCCTTTTGTACAATGGCTCCGGTTTCACTAATTGCCTGTTAATAACTGGCTGAGTGCTTAGTAGTCCGATTCTGCTCTCTTTTGTTGAGGACAATATACTTATAGCAGGTACTAAAATTAAGTGTCTCCATACATATTTCTATCCTGCTCTTCCAGCATCTTGGATTTTTTTTATGTCACGTTCCTCAATCTTCCATATATTGTCTCAATCTGCCATTTCCCTCCTTATGATAATTTCCCTTCTGTCTCCATTCAGTGCCTTCATTTCTCTCTTACACACCTCAGCTACCATTCCAGCTCCTCCTTTTCCCTCTTCAGAAAAGAAAAGGAGTGTACTTCATACATATACAGCCTTTATAGTCTTCATTCATAAAGTGAGCAAGTGCTCATGTTCCACATCAGCCACCTTGCAGCCTTCCCTATCTGAAATGTTTGTTCTTTAGTTAGAACCTGCTAGGATCAGAGAACTCTATCACCACATCTTTGCAGACTTCCTTTCACTGTTAAGGTACCTTTTAAAAAGTTGTCTTTATTACCACCTACCCCCATTCGTTGCTGCCTCAGTTTGGCAATCAGGAATGAACTCCTACTCAGATCTAACTCCCTTTTGGTTTGGACTCATCTCTGTTGTCCTTCTTTCAAGGCTGTGAGCAGAGATTCTGTGTGTTCCATGATTCCTTGATATACTCAACTCTTTCCGCAGAATCTAAGCTCTCATTTAAAAAAACTGTTTCTACTCCTTATGGTTGCAAAACAAACACATCATCTTTAAAATCTTCAGCTGAGTATAAACCAATGTTACATTGTTTTCATGAGTCTGCCTGAAATAATAACTCCAAGAGACAAATGAATTGACCCATTAATCTCAATAGAACGTTAACGTTGAAACTGAGCATGTGGGTGCAGGTCACTTGCCAGGATTATTTGGATACATCATACTTAATGATTTCCCCAGCATTGTGCAATCCTTGGGCGCTGGTTTATATCGGTCCTTCTTATTCTCTGCCTATGCCACGTAATAGTCTAGTCTCATAATATTTTGGGGTCATTTCAATTGTTTGGTTTACCGTGTGGGTGCTGGGTGGTGTTGGTGGCCTGTGATGTTCAGGTCAGACTAGAATATTGAGCAATCCCTTTTGGCCTCAAACTCTGACTGTGAACTGCCAATTGGTTCCTTCCCAGGTACCAAAACCTCTAGCTTCAGCCCTGAAAACTAAATTTAATTTGGTATCAAGATAAATAACACAGTTGCTACCATGCTGATGTATTAACCATTAGAATTCACTAAACACTAGAAGTTTGGAATGTACCTGAAACTGTTGTTGAACTTCCCATCTGCTACAGAAGCCAGAGGACTTGCCAAAGAGTTTTGGTCCAGCCTTACTAAGCAATACATTTACCCCTAAACTATGACCAGCACCTCAAATGTCACCCTGTAACACATTCCAAAAACCAGTCCTTATGGCCAGTCTGCCTTGCACTTAAATAGATTCATGTAGGGAGGCAGGGATAGAGCTCCCACCTTAACCCTTGCATGGCCCATGTAAGGGTCAGGCCAAATTTCAATACCTGCGCTCAGGGGCATGCAGGAGTTAATCCATACCACCCATAATAGGATGTGGAAAAGCTGAAAGGAATGGAGCCATGGTTCCCCCTATGCACTGACAGCAAATTGCTGGGGTATGGTATTGGATGTTCAGACTGTCCATTTCCAGGAACTTGAGGAGGCATTCTACCTTCCTGAGACACCTCCCTGTGATTCTCTTGAAGTGATGTGATTGCACATCTCCCCTTGGTGTGTCTGTGCTTATTGTAAATAACTTTAAAACTGCCTTAAAATTAACCTGACTGAAGGCATCTCATTGTAAATAAACCTGAGTTGGCAGGTCTGAATGTCTGAAAATTAATTCTTCCTTTATTCATCTAAGTTATAGGTTTTGTGTTTTACCCTGCAGAAAGTTGGGTTACAGATTCTCTGAGTAAAGTTAGACGCCAGTAACAGATTTTGTGTTTTGTCCTGAAACAATCCGACAACACCACTATAATCTCAAGCACTTCAGCATGTGCAGGAAGGTTTAGAAGCTTCTGAAAGTGTAACACAGAACCCTAAGCATAGGAACTGGCTTTTCAATTCACCTTAAAAACATTTTTGGCCCCATATATTTTCTTTAGTAAAATCAAATCAACTAAAAGCAAAGCACAGCAGTTTATGCATGATGACTATGTGCATCAACACTATCAGCAGGAGATGCACTGGAGAATGACAACAGCAATTTGCATTCTATAGTTTATTTTGTGTGCCCAAACTCCCTAAAGCATTTTGCAAAGCAATAAATATCATGCCCATGAAGATGTAGTGATATGATGTCAATATCATAGTGACTCTCTGCAACCAGATACAGCAGCCATTCTGTGCACAGCTATGTCCCCCACACAGCTGAAAACACAAGTGCCAATTAATCTGTGTTCATTAAAATAGAAAGAGTTGTGCCTGTGGGGGATAGTTTACGTAGTCCCATGAACCGCTATAGAATGCACCTCATTGTTCTCTGATGTCACTGCCAGGATAGTACTTCTAACAACTCAGCAATCTCTAGTTTTGTATTGGGAGGAAATATATTATTTCCAGATTTCTCCAATGTCTTAAACCTATGTTCTTATGCTTCCCACAGCAAATGCTACTATCTCCACAAATATCAGTCACAGGAAGAAAGAGATGCTGACAAAAGAGAGTGGCAGTACTGATAACAGTGGTTAGAGATGATCAAGATAAAAAGAGTCTTGTTACTTGTCCTGCTATGCTCTTTTTTCCCTCTCCATTCACTCTGAATTTAATTTTTATCAGTTAATCAGGAGGAAATGAAATTCAAATATGAACTCAACCACTTATAAATCTTTCTTCTCCCCACTAGTCTTTCAAACTACAGGTTTGTGATTTCAGTGCTTTTTGGGGAAACCTCATTGGAAACTGTGAACAGGCCTTCAAATACTACATCCATCAGCGTGCACACGCACACACAGACAGCAGCAGCCTTATAACTATCCTCCAGGGGTCACAATTGGGTTACAAATTCTGCACAACATGATGAGTGAGCAGCCTGATTTGGAACAATTTATTCACATTCATTCAGCTTCATTAAGATTCAAATGGAATAAGTAAGGTAGAAACTGAGCAGATACAGAAATTGTGCATAGCTTGCGCCTGTAGTCAGTAAACATTTATTCACTTAGCACAGCTCTCTTTTGCTCTCTCTCTCTCTCTTATTCTCTCTCTCTCCCCATCCTTCCTGCTTGCTGTTTTAATGCATAATTAAGAAGGTCAGAATTAATGAAGCAGTGTGGAGTAAAGTTCAAGGAATCCCCAGGCACTATTTATTCTATCAGATTTCAGTCATGAATGTCAGACCGGCAGCACTGGAGACAGAAGCAGTTGAGCTGGCAGCATCCCAAAAACAAAACTACCAAAGGAGACTTACCTGCAGTGTCAAGTCATTCCTAAGCTCCTTCCCTGCAAAAATCACACGCAACTGGTCAGCTGGAACTCTCTGTCGCTTAGCAACCACCTCCTTGAGCTGGAAGATGCTGGTGTCTGAATCAACCTCCACTGGGAAACCATGGCTGGAGTTGAACCTGATGAACACTGACCAAAACATTTTAGAAAGTGAGCATTTATCAAGTCAGATCTATTTTAAAATGGTATAAGAGGAGGTTTTCTGATCCCTGGACTATTGACATAATGGTACAGTAAAATTTTAGTATTTTTTTTTATTTTAAAGAGAAACTTTCAATGTTGTAATTTATTATTTTGAAAGGATTCTTAAGGGATTTCCTAGCATATAATAGTCAGTGATCAATAAACAAAAAGTGTATGTTCCTCCTGACAGCAATATAAAATTACAGTGAGCATACAGAAACAACAAACAGACTTAACTAGGCAAGATTCTGAGTAATCACTAATTGATACACTCGATTTTCAGTTCAGTCTTAACTTTGGCAGACATATATGCTCTTTGTGTCCCAGGTGTTGTTCTCCCACTGGATATAACAAACAAATGCAGGGAATACAGATGTTTGTTAGAACAAGGATTTATTGAACAGCATAAGAACAGATAGTTCCCTGCAGTAAAACATAGTCATACAGACTGGCCTCCCACAGATATAATTCTACAGAAAATATTGATGGAAGGGAAATAATCTGCTAGATGAAATGTCTGAGTGTTTTCTGTACCAGTATGGTCTTTTTCAGAGTTCACTAAAATACCTGTAGTACATAACTCCAGTACATATTGCTTCAATGCAGAAAATTATCAATACACTCGCCATGTCATTTTTAGAGCTACAGCAACTGGCTTATACATTCAGAGAAGCCTGGCAAACAAGCTCATGAGTTTACTGCCATTCAGCTGGTGGGACTGCTTTTCATAATGAGTCTGAATGTGCCCATTAGGCTCACAGTGAGGAAAGAGACTAAAAAATCCACTATATAGAAAAACCTCATTATAACCACATCACTCACTGAGATTGTATGAAAAGCAGAGATATATCCTGGTGAGTTACTTCAACCAATAGGTTTCATAGACAGGAAACAGAGAATTAGTAAAACCAACGTAAAACAAGAAATTATCTGAATAGCAGACATCTGCTACTGTAATGAGGGGGCATTGGTTGCAACTGATGTTCCATTATAAGAGTTTATTTTGATTCCCAGGCTAATTTTTTAGTTGGAGAAGCTTTTGTTTGAATTTTTGACAAATGGCAGAAGTATGGGATCAGAAATGTTTATATAGCTAGCATAGCTATGGTTTTCACAATAGAAAAAAAAGTCTTCATGAATTTTCTGCCACTTAATGTATGTCTGATCACTTCATTATCGTAGAAGTTTGAAAATTAATACCTGAGGGCATTTGATTGTTTTAGCTGATTTCAGAATTTGATAAATATTTACATTTTCCAGAACTTTGCAGTGGATCTATGATGGTGATGCTGTTGTATAGTATGTATTGTGATTTCCATCTAAAGTTTTAGATAACAAAACTTTTTACCTCTAAAATTCTAAATAACAATTAAAATTTTTGAACTTGGAAAATTTTGCCTTTATGTACCCAATCACAATATAGGACTTCAAAATACAGTCAACAGGAACACAGCACACATGTCCTTTAGAGCACTAGGTGGCTTCTTGAACTATATCCTCACTGATGCTTTTTCAGTTTCTATGACGGAAGGTGTCCTGGTAATGACTGTGAGGGTTACAGAACATTCTTGGATCAGAATGTCTAAAAATCCATGCAACTGAAATTTAATTTTGCAGATGTGCCATGTGATGTGGAAGAGTAATGGAGGAAAGATATGGCAAGAGTGAATTCCAATTATCTGGAATTGAAGACCTCATGTCTTCTTAAAACAAAACAAAACAAAAACAAACTTATAATGATCCACTACATAGGAAATGATCTTGGTAAATAAAATGAGTTGTAGTTAATTCAACTTATCCCAGAGGATATACCTACTAACTAATTTTTTAAAAAAACTTGTATAATGAACCAGGCCTTACAAGAACTTGAACCTGGCTCTCTCACACCCAAGGTGAGTTTCCCACTGCTCTAAACAGACAGTCAATCTCTCCTGTTGAAGAGATTCCATTTTATGTAAATAATTCAATATTTACTGGGCCAGAAGGAAAGACTGACTATATAGACTGATGGTTAGGGCACTCATGTGAGATGTCAGAGACCCAGATTCAAGTTCCTGTGTCTCCTACACCACAGCTGAATGCACTAACCACCAGATTCTAAATCAATCCCTCTTTCTTGGGGATTTCTTTCAAAGTAGCACAGCTCCAACAGAGAAGACTCAGAGCAGCCCAGCTCAGAATAGCTAACAGCCGGGTGGTAGGGCACTCACCTGAGCTGTGGGAAGTCACGAACAAGTCCCTGGTCTAAATGAGAAAAAGCAGAGACTTGCAGCTGGCTCTCCCTCATGAGTGCCAAAATCACTTGACAATTGCCTGTTTTGGGGCCTCTTCCTCTCTCTGTTCTGGACCAGAGATTCCATCCTGGACCTGAGGAATCTTTCCTAATGAAAGTTTCATTAAAACTGATACATTTCTGCAAAAAGTTTCAGTTTATTAAAAAAAAATCCAAATCAGCTCTAGCCCTAAGACACTTGCCAAGACAATACAACGAGCCAATAAAGATCTTGGACAAGAATTCAGGTGTTCTGCCTCCAGGGCCCTTCTCAAACTACTAGTCAATCCTCCCTCATTTCATTCTTATGGATGCCAGTACTTGTCTTATGGGAAGAGAACAAATTAAGAGGTGTGCCCACATTCTCAATGCAATGTAATTGACAACAGAGAAGGGCTTGATGACAGAAATGCTAAAACAATAACTGGAGTAATATTTAAGTGAATTGTCAAACATAGCTCATTTTCTAGAGACTCTACTAATCCAACACACATACTGTAGGCATGACGGATGTTAACTACCAGGAAACCAGAAATTTTCCTTCCTTCTCTTCCAGAAGCCAAAGTATCTCCATGCCAAGGTTTAAGAAGCTAACAGAATTGTGGAAGTACCCACATTCTAACCATAAGAAAATATTTGAGTGGCCCACAAATACACTGTATTTTCGTTTTGCAATAAAAATATATCTAATCCCTCATAATCACAAATAGTTAAACTGAGAAAAGTGCTTAGCCAGCAAATTATTTGTTGGAAAGCACTAGTCCACAATGACTTAATCAGAAATTGTGGAGTGCATTTAATATATTTTAATATAAATTTATTGATGGCATCTTTGTTCATTCACAAAAAAGCCTATTAAGACTTAAATCGGATGCTTCACCCAGGCTGAAAAAGAACACAATTTTGTCAACATAATATTTTAAGCTCTCTTTTTTGGAAAGAGATGATTAATATTGTTTGACTGACAGCCAAATCCTAAATCATCAGTATTCAGTGGGTACTCTTTTAAAAGTGCACAGGTAATTCCAGTTACATTAATGAGAGGTACACAGATACATTAAAGAGACTCCTTACAGTGAACAAATGCTTTGAAAACCCTTATAAATTAAAGTTTGTCTCTTGAACTGGTTTGATCAAACTTTGTTGATACTGTCAACAATTTTTCAAAGGCACACAGGGCCAGATTTGTAAAGGTTTTTAGGTACCTAAAGAAGTAGAGAGGCACCTAGTGAGATTTTTGAAAGCACCTCATTGCCTAACTTCCATTGATTTCAATAAGAGTTAGGTACCTAGGTGCTGGGAAAAATCCCATTAGGTGTCTGTCTACATCTTTAGAAGCCTAAAATACCTTTACAGATCTGGCCTCAAGTTCCTAAGTTCTCAACACTGAAAGAACCCTTACATATCAAAAGGCAAAATGTCGGAAAAATCTGGTGTAACTGGAAGGGAGAGGAAAAAATAAATATATTATAACAGTTCACAATGTCTTTTAGATGTCCAAGATAAACATCATCATTCAATAAATTCAGTGAATTGGATAATTCAATTCCTTGTTTGGAAGCATCAGCAAAGTTTCTGGTTACTGTGAATGCTGTGAAGTCTGCATAAATGAATAGTTGCAGAAAAAGAAAAATAGACACACACACACAGGTCAAACTTACAGTTTATTCTAGTTTTAAAGATACTAATGGTTCCAACAGAATTCCCTATTTTAAATATAGGAATCACTATCAAACCAGTAAAATCTTTCAAAATGCAATGAACTTTTTAAGTGTAACCCACTGCACATACACAATATATGATTTTTGGGATAGCCTAATGACTCAAGTGGTAGAGCTATAAATTTCCATAGGAGGAACCCAAAACTCACTTCCTGGGCAGCTCAGTGCTGGGACTGTCAGAAAAAATGTTCTCCATCTTGGGTAAGCATTTGTACTGAGCAACATTTCCCTTTTTCTTCATTCTACGTTGACACTGCAGGCTCAGAATACACTGTGTTGCAGGGCAAATGCTGTGTATTCTGTTCAGGGAAGGGAAACTGAAAATGTATACACAGAAATGCTGGCCTAGCACACAGGAATAGACTGAAATACTAAAATCTCACCAGAAATAGCCTTATTTTCCTCTGAATACAGGATTTACTTCCTCATGCAAGCTGAAAGCATGTTCTCCCCATCCCCGCCCCGCACGGCACATTTAAAAAAAAAATACACAAATTTAAAAAAAAAAATCATGGCTTTCTGGTCTAAGAAACTGTAGATCTTTAATTGATTAAAGAATACATTTCCTCTCTCCACAATAAACGAAAAAAATGCATTGGAGAAGTGGCAAAATTTTGGATAATAATGTGGAAGGACCACATTTTAGAAGCAACCAGAAGACTCCTGTTTCTCCATTGAAACAATTCTGGTCTGATTCTGATCTTACACATATACTAGTGTAAGATCAGGAATAACTTCACTGAAGTGAGATCAGAATCAGGTCGCTTATATAGTGCTAAACTAACTACAGTGCTCCCTATTAACTAATTAAGTTATTTATGCAACTCTTAGGAGGTCTACTACAGGTCAAACTTCAGAAATGGAGTGCAGAAGCCATTATGGGAGTTGGGCAGAAGCATGAAGGCAAATTTAAGAAAAAAAAGCATCAGACCAAAGAATGAAGGCATGGACCAGGACTTAATGGCAGTGTTGAGCAAAAATCAGAATTTCCACCCTGTGATAATTCCAATATTTGGACATTTGTTTACATACCAGATCAGACAGAAAAGTAAAGCTGTTCAGGAATTTTTCAATTAAAGTTTTTTCCCCTATTAAAAATGCTGATTAATCAAAACCAAAAGTTTTCAGGGAAATAGATCAGTTTTAACAAGAAACTTTCCCAGATGAAATTTCTAGTTTAAACCACAGACAAGCAGAAAGAAGGAGAGACACTCACTTCAGAATAGTCAATAGCTCAATGGGTAGGTAGGACATTCAGCTGGGAAGTGGGAGACCTATGTTCAAGTCCTTGCTCTGAATCTCTCTTGTTAGAGCTGTTCCACTCTGTATAAATAATTAAATATTCATTAAGCCAAAGAGACAGAAAGACTGGTTAGGACACTCATTTGGGATGCAGGGGAACCAAGGAGTCCTTGCTCTGAATCAGGAAAAGCAGGAATTGAGGAATTGGAACCTGGGTCTCCCAAAGCACATAGGGTACCCAACCACTGGACTATTGGCTATTCTGGGTGAATAGCTCTATCCAAAACAAACTTCAAAATCTCAAAAAAAATTGCAAAACAGATTCCTTGTTTTCCATTATTGCTGCCTTACTGAGAAGTCAAAACATGTACATTTTTTTGAAAAACAAGATGTTTCAAAAACATTTCAAATCATAAATGTCAAACCGTTTTTATTGACATTTAGACCAAAACAAAAAGTTTCTAACATTTAAAATCAAAATGTTTCCTTTTGAGTCACTTTGATATTAAAATTAATCTGCATAAATTACCCTGATGCCTCATGCCATCATTCTTCTCTGTGGGTGGGCACCATGGCAGTATGACTTCTCCCATGATGCACTGTACTCATGTGATTCCCATGTTGATACATGTGACTCAGTCAGAGGGGAGATGGACGCATATCACAAGAGACGTAGGCTAGCCAAGGAACCCGGGCCACAGGAGAAAATAGTGGCACAAGGCACCTGAACTACAACTCTCATATGGCACTGCAGCACTCCAAGCAAATGCAATTTAATGTCAAACTGACTAGAAAAGAAATGTTTCATTTTACTTCAACAACAACAAACCAAAATATTTTGACTTAGGTCAAACTGTGTCAAAATTAAATATTTCATTTCAATTTTTCCAGAGGAAAAATAAAATTTCTGCAAAATCAAACTTTGCTCTTACAAATTTTTACTTTTACAGAAACTGTATCTTCCACTGAAAAATCATTAATTCTGTGTAATGGCTTTCAGTTGATTTGTAACTGACTAACAGAAAGGTCCTACTACATCCACAGTACATAATCATATAACAACTGTCTAGTTACCTCTGTGAAATGATAAGCTTGTCATTAATTGGCCACCCTGTTGAGGAGTAAAATAAAATAATGTGACAACTCTCATTTTCAAGGAGTCCAAAGTGTTTATGAACTGTATATTAATCACTTCAAACATCACCAAACTTAGAAGCAGCAACAAAATACAACTGCTTAGTGTAGACCTAAAGCATACTTACCTAGTTGAAGTGACAGTGAGGAATTGTAGGCGGACAGAATATTAGAACTTGAACTGGCATTTGAAAAAGATTCCAAATCCTCCAGCTCTTTCTACTCATGCAAATTGTGCCAAGGCTTCTTTAATGATGTAATTACATTAGCTCCATAATGGGCACTGGTTCATTTCTGATTCAGGGACAAAATCTACATTACTCCCTGCAGAAGCTGGGTTCTCCTATCTGTGACTAAACTACTAGGATATAGTTTTGGTATACAGAGGTATAATTCTAGGCTCTAGAAAACTAAACTGTGGCAAGAATGAACAAAGTTTATCTATTTCTGCATCACCAAACTGAAGACTCAAATTACTATTAACATTAACGAAGAATAGCCAATTCCTCTTAATTTCCTTGTTCACAAAAGAATACAATTCTTCTTTCCTGTAAAACAATGAAAGGCAGGCTGGTCCCAGGACATTTAGGGTTTTATAGGTCATAATCAACATCTTAAACTCCAGAGACCAATGGGCTGCTAGTGCAGATGCTGGAGCACTGTTGTCATGAGGTCCTAGTGAGATGCCTTACTCAAACTGCTGTGTTTTATACCAGCTTCAGTTTCCAAATGATTCTCCAGTGTAGTCCCATGTAAATTGCACTGCAATACTCTTGACAGTATAAGTTGTCCCTGTATAACCACTTACATTTTGGGGTCACTTCCCTCCTCTGGGAGGAATGTATCTCTCTGATCAGAAATATGCTTGGTTAAAGCTAGAGCTGGATGAAGATCGCCAAAAAAAATCCATAATGATTAGCTCAAATTTTAAAGTAATTTTTTTGGTCTGTGCTTGTACTCATTTCATATTCACTTTAAATGAAAATTTGAGCAATTAAGTTTTACTCAAATGAAAGCTCATGGAAAGCAAACCTGAAGTTGGACCAGGCAAATATTCACACCTTACGTGTTACATATCATGGATGAAACACTGACTGAAACCTAGTGATTGAACAGTATTCTCATCCCCATTTTGTCCTGAGCTATGGCACACATGCAATAAAAAAAAGGAATATACAAATAGCTAATCTAATGGTATATTCATATTGAGATTTCCTTAAAAAAGCCTCTTTTCCTGATAAAGTAATTTCCTTAGATATATATAGCCTAATGTACGCCCATTGAAGTCAATGGCAAAGTTGTCATTGACTTCACTGATGCAGGATCAGGCTCATCCAGTATGTTGCCCAACATTTAAACTGATGCTACACTAGTCATTAACATACTTTCATGCCAATGAGGGTCCTTAAACATCAGTCATTTCCATATTCTATAGTCTCACCCATTCTGCATTTGTATATTGAGTCCCATCTTTAAAAACAAAAATACAGACTGGGACCACTAAAATTCCACTTGCCCTCCAGGAATGGTGTGTCTTTTTTAAAACAAGAACTTAGTGTAATGCAATGGAATTCATGCAGATGGACAAAAAAAAACCCTGGCAGGACAGGTGATATATTATTATAACTCCAAGACTGTACTGTAATTCCAAACGCAAGTGACTTCGGCTAGGTCTACACTGTGCAGTGTGGACTACAAGGTGTGTATTCCAGACTGCACCAAAGTGTTGCACTCTAACTGCCTTGCCTAGATGCTACTGGCATGAAATAAAAGGTACCAAAGTGTGTTAACTTAGTTCTATGTGAAAGAGGACTATGTTAATATGAACTAGGGTACCTTTTTAATATGTGCCATCAGTATCCAAACGGGCAAATTAGAGAACAACACTTTTGTGTCCTCTGCAATCGCACACCGTTAGTCAAGCCCTAAGATTCCAGGGCTAAACCAATCACACTTATTTCACATTCCCCACGAACTTTAACAATTTTCTCCTATGACACCTCCATACTCATTATGACAAGTTTTATTAGGTCTGACTTGAAGACCAAGACAATGATTAGCATGCTAATAGGTAGTGATGCTTCAGTAAGATGGGATTTTTCTTAACTTCACACAGAAATCAAGATTATGTCCTCCCCACTGCAAGCCATGATGGGTAAAAATTTTCAAACAACAGATATTATAGTAACAGTTAATGTAAATAAAATAAATTGTGAACAGAGTGATAAATTTTGTTTCTTTTGGCACATCATAATACAATATCTCATAACTGTAGCTCTCTGGTAATGTTTGCCTGGAGTGACTCTTTAGAAAGCAAAAGGCTGTGTGATTGAACAATCCTGGGAGAGGAATCTTGGGAGTAACCACATCTACAAGGAAAACTTGAGCTAGATTTTGTGTCATTTCTTTTTCAGTTCCTATTTTCAACGAGACCAAACCTCAAGGAGAAAGGGATAAAGCCTGCTATAGCCTATGCGTACTGTGTTTGGAGCACGGTGTAGAAGCCACCTGCTCATAATAATACAGGCATGAGAAACACCTCAGACTCCTTAATTCCTTAATATTTGAATTCACAAGTTTGTTTCATTTACCCATTCTATCCCTGTGCATTCTTATGTTACCAGAAAGGATTATGCTTCATCACCTAGTTTGACCTTTTTCAAAACACGGGATGAAGACGTAAAATTAGGCTTCACTTCAAACTACTGAATCTTGAGAACATAATGTGTAAGTTTTCTGCCACAAGTGTTTTCTTGAGATACAGAGCCTAATTCACCTCTGTGTTACTCAAGAATGGCTGTTAATACCAGCAGAAATACAAACTTCAAAGTATTGATCTTAATCTCCAAGGCAGATTTAGATTAGATATTAGGAAAAGCTTTGGTATAGCCACGCACTGTAGTGCTTCAGTGAAGACGCTACTATGGCAACAGGAAAGCATCTCCGATCACCATAGTCCTGTCTGCATCAGGGCTTAGGGTCAGTATAACTGCATCACTCAGCAGTGTGGGTTTTTCAAACCCCTGAGTGACGCACTTATACTCATGTAAGTTTTAGTGTAGATCTGACCTAAATAGAAGGATAGTTAAATACTGAAACAGTATTTACAAAGGAGGTTGTGGAATGTTCATCATTAGAGGTTTTGAAGAGCAGGTTAAAATCTAGACCATCCCTGACAAGTGAACTTGGTTCTGCCTTGGGACAGGGAGAAGGAATAGATGTCTAAAGGTCCCTTCCAGCTCTACATTTCTATGATTACCAAAGCAAGAGATTGCACAGGAAAACAACTGGGCAGGAAGAGAGCAAAGCCAACACACATTTTTTCAGCAACAGCATACGGCAGAGGTTCTCAGATGAGGGCCTTCAAATCTGAGGGTGTATGTGAGGGCTCCCCCAGGGGTCTCACAAACCTATTCATTAATCCTGAGGCTACCTGGCTCATATCAGTGCAGCTAGGAATCCTGTAAGCATGGCTGCTGGCTGGCTGCCTGTGCTGTGGGAGTTAGGCGATCCGCAGCGCCACCCTTTTCCAGCTCTTTGAAAGAAAAAAAAAAAAGAGATGGCAGAACAAAGATAGTGATAGCACTTCCCCATCTCCTGCTAGTGAACAGCTGGAGGTGGCATAACTGGTTGTCAGCCTGGCTATCCACAGCACAGGCAACATATGGTCATATTTAAAGAAGCCTCTACATATGTGTCAGCAGGAAGTCCTTGTGTAATCTCTGACACTAGGTCCTGTAGAAGGAATACAACTTCCAGTTTTAAGTGTTTTTAAGCAGATGCTTGTTTGAACTCTTTGGGATAAATTCTGCTCAGTTACCCTGCCTAAATTCTTTAATGGAGTAAACTGGGATTTACACTGATGTAAATGAAAGCAGAATTGAACCCTTTTAGTCCAACGAGTTACTATGGCACTATAAAATGTGTGTTCCTCAAAGAAACGACTGTTACAGTGTAAGAAAAAAGACGCATCTGTGCCTGTCTTTTGTTCTGAACCAAACAAACAAAAAGTGTGTGGGGGGGTGTTCCTGGAGCAAAGCTTGCAGATTTGCCACATTTCAAAGATAACTTCGTCCCTCTTTGAGCATAAGCTTTCGTGGCTACTTCCACCTTTTCATGTTCTCTGTATGTATAAATATCTTCTTCCTGTATGTTCCAGTCTATGCATCTGATGAAGTGGGCTGTAGCCCACGAAAGCTGATGTTCAAATAAATTTGTTAGTCTCTAAGGTGCCGCAAGTATTCCTGTTCTTTTTGCGGATACAGACTAACACGGCTGCTACTCTGAAATATGTCCCTCTTGAGTTTTTCAGCGTTCTACCTGCTTCTCTCTTCCCTATGGTAGTAATTTTTAAAAGTTTGCACACTGCATCTTTCTCTGGTATCTAGCTCATACCCAAATAATAAGTCTCCCTTAGGGAACAAACTCTTAGGATATGATTTAGATTCTAAGTTCACCACCCAGCAAAATAGCCAGAAGCCACTTTTGCCACCCTACATTATATGGTATGACCTGGCTCCTAAAAATATTGCATCATAAACTATATCTGCTACAAAATAGGTAGCCAGCTGAAGAAAGGAAGTACGTATTTCTAACACTCTAGAGTTACATCACAGTTGTATGAGTGGAGTATACTGTCTAAATATATAGATATTGGGTGTATTTATACTCTATAAACCTTGAGTATATTTAAAATACTCTTTACATAGGCATTTATCATCACCCACAATAATATTAAGAGGATCTGAATATAATTTTATAAAATCAATTTCCATTTTTAAGGCCCTATAACAGAGTCAAATCATGTTCAATGGGAATTTTGACTGAGTAAGGACAGAGCAGGGACTACAGGATTTGTCTGACAGAAAAAAATTACTTGAGATTTTTTATCAACTATCTTTACAAATATAAAATAAATTAAGAACCTTGATTCACCGTGTACTGCCTATATAGTGTAGGACTCAGATCAATGAGTTTGTACTATACGATTTGTAGTACCTGGGCTGAGCAGGACATGCTGAAAATTACAGCAACTACTCAAAATTGCAGAAGGGACTTTTCTCAAACTAATATTATTTAAATCAACTTTGAGCAGAGACAAAGAATATTAAATACATGTGCATTATCTATGTGACAAACACACAGTAATACAATCCATGTGATCATTTGCAAAGCCATGTGATTAATTTATCATGTACTTTTTTACAACTGTACCAGCTCTCTAATCACACAGTGTGACCCACACATAGCAGCATTACTTTTTTATTTTAATTACATGATTCTGAAATGGAAAAGGCATATGTTTAGGCCTAAACAGCAGCCTAAGTTTTAAGCTACATCCTGTACTGATCAAAATGTCTAATAAGAATTAAAGAAATTGATAATTTGGTCAAAGGTTGTAGCGTGTGAGAAATTTGTATAAGTAATTATCTCTGAAATTAAATCATTTCAACAAGAATCAGAATTCTGAAATAACACTGCTACTTAAAATGGGAAAGACTGACCAACATTAAATACCAATGTATGTAACAGTGATCTTGAAATACGCCATCCTCAAGAAATTCATCACAATTGATGCTTCATCAACGAAGTGCAATTATAAATTCTACATCAGATGGGGCAGCAGTTTTTTTGCCCATCACAGAACAATAAAGAGGTCATGTTTCTTTATTAACTTGTCTTATAATCATCAGAATATATGCCAGTAAGTATGTCAAGAAAGAAGACGTTAGCCTTTCCAGTACTTTATTTGGCACTTTTTATTATGGTGAGTTATTATCCTAATAAAGAACATACCATATATACTGATATACATTACTTAAGATTTATTAATGACTGTATACCCAGAGATTGTGGGAGAAAAGGTGGGGGAAAAGGAAAAAAAATATTAAAAAGAAATGGAAAAAGTCAGTGTGGGACAGATTTTTATCTAATTATATTGCTATTAGATTCTTGGAATTTCTGTAAGCACTCAAATGAACAATATGAAGGATGGCGATTGTATCAAACATCTGCAAAAGAACTTAAGGCATTACTAATCTATGATGTAATATATTATAGATGGCAAATTTTCAAACAGTTTTTATCTGGTAAATAAATTCCTTGCTTTTCTTTTTTTTTTTTTTAAACTGACTCAGCACACCTGTCATTATTTCGATAATTAATATAATTTAGTAGGGTTTTTTCTTCTCCTGGAAATATGCCAAAACATACCATTGTTCGGTTTAATAATATATCCACAGTAATTTTTTTTGCATTAATATCATGGAAACTGCAATAATATTTGTTTGTACTAGTTATACCATTTCAACATAAGAGTTTCATTGCCATGATCAACATCCTTTATACGGACATTGCTTACACCAAGCAGAGAAACCAACGAGTGTATTAAATTAAAAAGGGAAAGTTATTTGTCTTGTAATTCTGCTTTTATGAAAATATCATGTGAGTATGAGTCTCACTACTAGGTCCTATCTTTCTAACACAAGACAGGCAAAACTCTCAATGGAATTTTGGCTCTTACAGGAAGTAGGAGTGGCCAGGACCACAACATAACTCCAGTTCTACTGGTAGACCCATGACTTCCTGGATGTCCAACTACTATGCTTATCAGTCACAGTGGAAGAAATGTCAAGGCCTTTCAGGACAAAAATGGCCAATGTCTCACGAAGAAACAAAGGCCTTGAAAAGAACAGAAAATCTCCAAAGGCTCTAACCAAAACAAAGTGCTAAAACCTAACTTTGAAGACAGTCAACAGTCATGGGCTAATTAGACCCAGGGTGTCAGAGAACATTAATTTAAAAGTAAATACACAGATGTGACAGGAAGGCAAGGATAGCGTACAAAGGACACATGGAGAACTACAGAGCTGGAATGGGACATAAATTGGATACAGAGGAGAAGCAGATCATGTGGGAGAGGAGAGGGAAGTTCCTTCAATGTTTAGTCCAGAAGGAACCAACTGTTATTGGTTGGAAGGCCCAGGGAGTGGTGTAACCACCATTACAGAGGGTCAGACTTATACACACATTTCTCAACCCGTCAAGTCTCAAATATGGGACACAATGTAGGACACAGACCTTAGATGAAGAACACAATACATAAATATATATTTATGCAAGCAAAAAACTTAAATTAGTGTGGGATTCATTCCTTTAGCATAATTAACTGTATCTGTAATCTCAGTTTCGTTAGGCTTTGTTTCTGATGTAAAAAATTCTCAAAAATAGAAGTGAGTGAAGACCAGATTTGTATAGAATGTAGATAACTCTGGGATTAGAATGTATGACAGCACTCTAAGGGTACGTCCACACTATAGGTGGGAGTGTACTTCCCAGCTCGGACAGACAGAAATATGCTAGCTTTGCTCGAGCTAATGCAATAAAAAGAGCAGTACAGCCAGGGATAGCCCAGGCAGTGGCTCAGGCTAGCCATCTGAGTATGTTCCCCAGGGATCTGAGTGGGCTTGGATTCAGGTGGTTATCCTGCACTGCCACTGTCCTATCCCTGACAACACTGCTATTTTTAGCATGCTATCTTGAGCAGAGCTAAAGTATGTATGTCTGTCTACCCATGCTGGGAAGCATGCTCCCAACTGCAGTGTAGCCTTAAGTGAGATACACTTCAGAAGCATGCTCCCACTCCAGACTGCTTCCCTGAGGAGCCAAAAACATATAGAACTGGTGGAATTCTGTATGTCTCATGCTGAGGGTATAAATGCAGCATAGGAAGTCTCATTAGAAAAATAATATTTACCTTATTTCCTTTCTATACACTTTGTTCTCTATTTTTTAGTGAATGTTTAATTTTGATTTCAAAAAACCAAAAAGAAAACTAGTAGGGAAACTGGAGAGGGACACAAATCAAAGACTTCATCGCAATAACAACAACAATAAAAAATATTCTAGACCGCTTTCCATATGCCAACTCTCTATCTTCTGTGAAAAGGTTAAATAAAAGTAACACATTTTAGAAAATCCATGATTTCTAGCAGTTTGGCATAAAAAAAATTCCAAAGAAAGAGAAATTACTAAGTCAACAATAAATTCACAGTGCATGAATATGAATCTGTTTCCTAAGGATGCATTTATAAGTAATAGCAGCAGAGGATCCTGTGGCACCTTATAGACTAACAGACGTTTTGGAGCATGAGCTTTCGTGGGTGAATACCCACTTCATCAGATGCATCTGACCGAAGTGGGTATTCCCCACGAAAGCTCATGCTCCAAAACGTCTGTTAGTCTATAAGGTGCCACAGGATCCTCTGCTGCTTTTACAGATCCAGACTAACACGACTACCCCTCTGATACTTTATAAGTAATAAATAACAAAGTAACAAGGACATATCCTCAGACTAACAATTTATAGTTTCAGAGGTCTCCAGCAAAAAAGCATGATCTGGCAAATGTATCTTATTTAGTGGATGGACTTTGATAAACTTTACTAAAACATTCAATAAAAGGTCTATAAAAACAGATTAGGAATCATAGTGAAAAGTGTCTTAAAAAATGCACACTTCATTAACCAAAATACTTGCCTAAGTTGCCAAGTATAAAAATCAAGCTTCTAAGAATTTGTAACCCTCCTAAATGAAGACAAGGACAAATGGACATCGTTATAAATATTATTATGAAATATCCAGTCTTTCACACACCTTGAATTAGTAGCAATATTGTGCCATTTCAAATTATTAATTATTCATTTCTATTTCATAATTTAATTGTGCTTGTGAATGATGCAGTTGATCATGACTGACTGGTCGATCCTGGAGACTCTGTCAGTCGATCGCGATCTCCGGTCGCTAAAAGTCTGGCAGCGCAGCAGGGCTAAGGCAGGCTGCCTGCCTGCCCCGTCCCCACACCACTCCTGGAAGCAGCTGGCATGTCTCTGTGGCCCCTGCCGCTGCCCCCACAACCCAGTGCCAATTCCACAGCTCCCATTGGCCGGGAAATGCAGCCAATTGGAGCTGCAGGGGTAGTGCTTGCAGACCCGGGGTGGGAGTGGGGGGGGGGCTTGAGGGGCAGCGGGCCATTTTGGATGATGATGCAACATCCGCTCTATCTTACTAACGCTGCCCATGGCCTCAAGGGGCTTATTCACCAGGCAAAGAACAACTGGGTAAAGTAGGACCCTGCTTATGACCCCCCTTAGTCTTCAGAAGTCAATAAAAGATGTAAGTGCCTCTGAAAATCATGGCCAAGCTGGGCATGGCCAAGCTGGGCATGCAAAAACTGATGCACCCAAAATCATTGGCCACCTCTGAAATGTCTGTTTTAAATGACTTGTGCATAATCCCATGGCAAATCAAAAGAATAACTAGGACAAGAACCGAGATATTCTAGCACCTTGATCAGACCACTCAACCTATGGTTCTCAACTCTTTCTATACTGTGACCCCAGGTTACAAAAGAAAAATGATTTGCCTCCCCTCCTATTCCCATACTTCAGGGCCCGTTTCCATTTAGCCACTTGGGGCTAACAGCCTGAGCTCTGCCACCTGGGGCTGAAGCTGTAGCCCCACCTGCTGCTGCTCTGCCTGCTGAGCAGTTGCCTGCTGCTTGGGGAGCAGTACTTAAAGGGAACCAAAGAAAGTTCACTCGGGGCACTATTTTCCCTAAGGCCAGCCCTGTTTAACAATACCTGCTACAGAGAAGTCTCTATCCCCAAGAACCATGCATTAGATGACAGTTATCCTCAAATGCAACAAATCAAAATAAGGAACACTGGGCTTGATTCTTCTCTCACTTACACTGGGTGCAAACCAGGAGTAACTCAGTTGAAATCAATGAGGTTACTTCAGTCTGACAGAAGAATCAGGTAATGTTGCAGAGGAGTTGCTTTCGTGACCAAAAAGATCAAGATACTTATGGCCTTTGTTATATGGGACAGCCTTCATGTTGTTCTGCCTCCAAAGTTCATTGACTGAATCCATTACCAAAGAATTTCTGTCAGATGTCAGAATAAAAATTCTGTATCCCTGGCGGGGCCACAATATTTTTTGTCACCACGTTTTCCCTGGATGGTGGAAGTCAGAAAAGGAGAGAGTCTCAATGAAAAAGGAGCAGTTGGTAACCCAGAAGATCCCAGTGCCAGGAGGTGTGTGATACCAGTACGCAGTGGAGACTACAGTTATTTGGCGTACCTATCCTTCTGCGATAGGAGGTCAGTTTTGGTGCCGAGGTCAGTACCTGGCTAGTTTGCATTGAGGGATGAGCACGCCCAGGCACACACTGAGATGTAACAGTATGGGGTGCCAAAGTAGGTACCGAGAGTAAAAGAGAGTCTGATGGTGCTGGTCTCCTGTTTGCGTGGATATGTTCACTGAGAGCAGAGGAGGTTTCTGGTACCAGATCCTTCCTGGTAGAGGCATGACTCTTAGAAGCAACCTCAGGCATCTTCACAGTACCAGAAGCACTTGGAGCCTCAACAGCACTCCTTTTTGGGACTGAGGTCTCCACCGACTGAGGCTTCTTTGAAGAAGACGCAACACTTCTCCTCTTGTTGGTATCCATTGAGTTAGAGTGCAAGGCGGCAGGCACCTTGGCCCCAGAGGCTGTCAGTGACTGGGATCTCAAGGTGGCCAGGTTAGCAGCCATGTTCACCCTCGCAGCTCTTAGTGACTAAGATCCTAAGGTAGACTGGGTATCACAAATCTTATCCTTTGAAGCTCTCTGTGACCTGGATCTGGAGGTAGACAGGCTATCACCAGCCTTACCCCTGGAGCCTGGGAATCCCGGCAGACCCCAGAAAATAAAGATTCAAAATGACCCTACAAATGGGAAAACAAGTAAAAGAGAACAGGCAAGAATCCCAAAAGGAACTAACTACATACTAACAAACTAACTAACTTTTAACAATAAGACACTCAGCTGAAGTGGACACACTCAATGTCCATCTCAGGCCAAAGATGGTCAAGAAGGAACTGAGAACGGTTCATCTGTGCAGCTCTACACATCCTTGCTACAGGGTTTGAGGATGTGTAGAGCACATGTGTGGGCTGAACAAACCATTACCAAAAATCTCCAGTCAAAGGCCCACGGGTGAATGAAATCCTAAAGTGGAGCACCCATAGGGATGCTACTCAAAGAAGTTGGATTTTCACTGCCAATTCTTTGTTCCATTTTGGAGATGCGTTGAAAAACTCAGTTGCTTCCTTTCAGCATTGGGAGAGAAAAATAACAAAACATTTGGTTCCCTATTTGAAGGGGATTATTTTTTAAGAGAGCAAACATGATGCAGCAAGTGCTTATTTTTACCCTTACTGTGATTTTAAAGTGATACAAGCAAGCTAAATGTTCAATAATCAATATAGTAAACAATACCATATAATAATCAGGAGCCCAAAGTCTGCAGCCTCTATTTCCCCCTGTCAGTCTATCATGAGAGACAGATTTCACTTCTCCTATCTCTTCACTGAGTAGGTGGTTCTATTACATATCATGTTCTAAAAATTATTTTCATTATATGAGAATCTGTTAAACTACAGTGGTGCTTTAAACCTAAGTGAAAACAGGTAGTGTTCTTGAAATAGCATTACTTTGTTCAACATGTCTTATCAGAATAGGATAGAGCCCCTTAAGTAGATTTTTATGCTAAGATAGTACATAAATTAAAATGATAAATTGCTGGGAATCCTTTTCAGAGCAAGGTAAATTTGTATTTCTTTGCATGAACAAGTTCTACGTCTTAGTTGTGGCTTGTACATAATACAGACTTACATTTTGTGACAAAATAGGCCTATTCAAGCAGGTGGATACTCAGCCAACTCTCAATCATTGTCACCATGAGGGAGTAGTTGATTGGTACATTCAAAGTACTACTGTCTGAAGAAATAAATCTCAGTATTATAAAAGTAATGTATGGAAAAATTACATAAGAAGGCTATATTTTTCTTAATTGAGCCTTCAAGACCAGTCTGATCTTCAGTATATTGGCCGTTTTTCCTCTCTAATTTTTAAATTGATACCTGAATGCTGACATGAATGAGATGGCCCATCACACTGTGGAGTGGCTCATGACCAAGAATGCCAACCTCAGGACAGATTGTCAAAAGCCGGGCAGAGACCCCAAACTGGTGGTATGCTCTATAATTATATTTCATCAACCCAGTAACAAATGTGAACTCCTGGATCACTGTAACACTTACCATAGAGCCAGAGATTGACTGGAGTGCCCAGGAGGACTATCTTGCCACTCAGGCAAGCTAGACTTAGTGATAATTGGTCACTTATACCAAAAATCACAAAATATTCAGGTTGCTCCCAGTCCCAAGAGACAAGTCACTTACCCCAGATCAATTTGTTCCTTAGATCTCATAACAAACACAACGTGGGTAGTCAATCTGATAGTAAACAAATTAAAGCTTTATTAACTAGGAAAAACAAATGAGAGAATTATTTACAGGTTAAAGCAGGAAACATATATACACAAATGAGTTGTATCTATGATTCCAAAAGGTGATAGAGATGTAGTAATCTGTCAGCACTGAATGTCTTTTTAGGGCTAACCTAGTTTGATTCTGAAGATCTCTGCTTTTTTACTTCTTAGATCCAGCCTTTGTAAAGGTCCTAACACCAAAGAGACGAAAAATCTTCATGTTAGCTACCTTTATTTCCCTCTTCCAGAATTCAAGTCGAGGGACATGCTTTCTCGCATGGAGGGGATAGCTCAGTGGTTTGAGCATTGGCCTGCTAAACCCAGGGTTGTGAGTTCAATCCTTGAGAGGGCTATTTAGGCATCAGAGCAAAATCAGTACTTGGTCCTGCTAGTGAAGGCAGGGGACTGGACTCAATGACCTTTCAGGGTCCCTTCCAGCTCTATGAGATAGGTGTATCTCATATATATTTTATATTTTAAAAAAGCACCTTCATGGGTGTAAAAGGGTCATTAAACCAGCCTTTGTGTTGTGATGTTCCACAATGGCCGATTTAGCCTCGATAGTTCTTCTGGATGGAGGAGTGAACTACTTTTCCTGCCTAGGTTCACAGGTTCAGAGCAGGCATTTTTACTATTATAAAGCAAAACTTCCATACTACCTGGTAGCATAGGATACAGACATTACAAGTAAGAATAATCCACTAAACTTACAAGAATTTTATACATTCTAAACACTAAACACATTCTTATAAGTTCAATAAACATCTTTAACAATATTAACATACAGGTGAGTTGCTCTGGTTTCCTGTGATGACTTTGTCAGTGCTCAGCTGATGCCTACACTCTTGGCAAGATCTGGTACCTGGTTTACCAGCATCACAGCCCCCTCTTGTAAAAGACGGAGAGTTAAACCTAGTGCCAAAAAGACAATTTCGAGCTGCTTCCCTCTATCATACAAAGGCCAAAAAACAGTTCAACATCTTCCTAAATGGACACAGCCAGGGCCACGACTCAAAACCTGTGTAGCTCTGTGTTACACTGGACCATAACTTGATTTTCAAGGAGCACCTTACCAAGACCTTGTTGAAAATAAAGACGAAACAACCTGATCAGCAAATTAGCTGGTTCTACCTCAGGAACCACAATGCAGACACTGAACATACTTGGCTTGCCTTGAGCAATTCTGTAGGACACTATTGCTCCCCGGTGTGATTCATCTCTTTTCATACAAAACTTGTAGACACTCAGTTAAATAAAACTATGCATATAACAGGTACCAGGAGACCAAACAACCTGACCTTGCTGCCAGTTCTGTCCAACATCACCCCTCCTGACATCAGGTGACAAGTCGCCTTGCAGAATCTGCTTCTCAAGGTGCAAGATATGTCATAGCTAACCCTGTTAAAAGATGTTTTTAAGACACCAAACCACCATCTTAGCTCAAGGCACCCCATTTGGACAATTTCCCTAAGGAACCTCAATATCACCTCCAGGTGTACTGGTGGCAAGAACGAGCTTTGAACATAACCAATGCTTATCTCATGACAGATCCAACTATCCAGTCCCTGGTTTTCACCTTCCATGCCATATCTGGGTAAAGCTCCACTGCTTCAGATGTGGAATGATCAGATGGGCTGCTAATGACTGTAAGTAGAGCCTTTGTGACTTCATCCCTTGCCGCTGTGGCCAGCTGGAAGATGTATGCCACATACTTGCAGGCTGCATTCACCAGCAAAGGATGCCTGGTCCCCTCATGGACTTACATAATACCCGTCCATAGCTATTGAACGGTTAAGATGCAGACTAACACATTTTACTTGACTGTTTATGTAGATGCAATCACAATTTTATACACACGCACGAGCACACACACACACTTTTTAAATTTAAGAAAAGTTTTTCTATTCCTTTCCTGGTTCTGGAAGGAAATAACCCACTATTTATAGACCCACAGCACAAAATTGTTATAAGCAACCTTTTTTTCCATGTTCTTTGAATAAGGCATATCAATCCTACCACAGAGAAACCCAACCTCAGTAAG
This sequence comes from Chelonoidis abingdonii, assembly GCF_003597395.2. Classification (NCBI taxonomy): domain Eukaryota; kingdom Metazoa; phylum Chordata; order Testudines; family Testudinidae; genus Chelonoidis; species Chelonoidis abingdonii. The sequence goes on from NC_133771.1 coordinate 127,758,570, forward strand.
TTGCCACACCAAAATATCTTCAGGAATAAGACTGATCCTGAGTTGGTGATTCCTAAACCTGACTCATCAAAAGTATAAGTTTACCTTTGGGCTGACAAATAAACTATGTTCTTAGAAGAGATTACAGACCTCTTCTTTGGAGGCCCTAAACAAATCATTCCACTAGATATCCCAGTATCTCAGAAAATAATTTATTTTTCTTGGATAAAGAGAACTGTCACACAAGAAAGCCACCTGCGTAGGCCTGAGCTCTTCTTTATAGAGCTGGCCATTAAGAAATAACATGTACCGTATTTGGACAGTAGTTAGGATTGCCAGTTTTGGTTGGACATATTCCTGGAGGTTTCATCACATGACATAACAGTTAACTAAAGATTAATCTTTAATTCCTGGAGACTGCAGGACAATCCTGGAGGGCTGACAACCATAATAGTAGTCCAAATTCATGGTACCAATGCCATGTTCAGTTCAGGTCTTCTGTCAGCTGTTCACAGAATTTATTCTCTGAAGACAACTGTCTTAAAATGTAGTTACACTCTTCAACTGCTAATATTTTCACACATATACTTCCAGTTAGGAACAGATCTAATGAAATGCAACATCTTCCTGCTTTCCTGAATCCTCTGCAATTTTTATCCATACTTTTTGAAATATGTTTTCTAATGTCAACCAAGAAACCACCAAAGCAAGTATGTACATGAAAAAATAAGCTTCAGGACATCCACTGAGGCCTCAGAGTCATGCCTGAGGGCATAATCAATCCTTATGTTAACAGCATCGTTGGGGGCAGCAATTGTCTCTGTCAGAATGATCAAGTTTTTAGATAGAAACATAGGGACAGCATCCACTAACAATTTTTCCTTAGGTAATCTGCATAAATGTACAGCCAACTTGTTCAGGCCTCACTCGTTGTCTAAAGACTAATATCATGGGGTACATTGAACTGGCACAATGAAAGCAGGTAGAAGGGAAAAATGCAGGCATCTCTCTTTTAAAAGAGAGCCAAATAGGAAGCACATAGATTAATGCCTTTTGGCTTCCAAGTGAAAGCTAGCAACAATCACAAAGAAAATATTAAACAAACATGTTCAATGGGCTTTCCAGGGACTTAAATGAACAGCAGCTCATGAGATATAGCTTAGAGCAGAATATATATTTGCATTGCAAAGAAGTAGCACTCTCATATATATACTTTATACACATACACACACACACACAATTGATTCACACCAAACAATCTTAATTTAGTTGAATAAATTACAATTTCATTAAAGTAGTCTCTGGTGGTGTCAGCAACTCTATTACATAAATCTATATTTTATGGGGTGTAGTTCAACTGTAAACATTTCCTAAAGCCAGAGATTTAATGTACACAAAGATCAGCAAAGGAATAATGTATCTATAGTGAATGTGATGGGGCAAAGTAGAAGTTTGTGTGTTTAAACACTTTTTCTGAACATGTATTAAAAATAGTATGTGTGGTATTCAAAGTGAAATAATACAGGGTTTTAATGTATTAGTGGTCTTCAGTTATTCTGAAGAGAAATTATGAAAAATACTATTGAATATTTTAGATAAAAATTTACATGGACTTTTAGCAAGGCACCTAGATTAATAGTGTCACCAGCAGTCTCTTGAGTCATAATCTATAAACAAAAAAAAAATGACAGAGCATCACACAGCTTTTAAGATCCATTAGAAGACAAATTGACTTTTTAATTAATACAACACACAAACAGATCATGAAAACACAATTAAACTATTCACTATCAGGGTAGATTAAAAAAAGAGCCATTAAAAACATTAAAGTGAGTAGTTTAAATGCTTTCCTATTTACTTATTTACCATGTGCTTACTAAACAGGCTCTGCCTTAGTAAATTCCCTTTCTAAACTTAGCTTTTAATATTATTTAATGTTTTTAAGGTTTTTTTTTAACCTACCCTGATAGTGAATAGTTTAATTGTGTTTTTCTTAGCCATCCTTTATAGGTTTTGGCCATGGGCTTATTAAACAGCCTCTGCTTTAGTAAATTCCCTTTTTTGGCTATATGTGTTCTTTTTAAAACTAGTTTTTAATATTATTTAATTTTTCTTCAACTAACCCTTTAAAAACAAAAATTTCCTTTTTTTTCCTTTAAGTTCTATCTTTCCATTCTTGAATAACCTGCCAAACTAGGTCTATGCCATCCTCTCTCCTTACTCAATCACATCCAATAACCTTTCTTTCTTTTTTTTCCCCCCTTAACCTTACCCAAACTTTCCTTTTTCATCTCACTCTCTTCTTTCAGCCTTTTTCTCTCAATGTACCCAAGCACAAACACACACAACACTTCCCCTAGTCAAACACACACACACAATTTTTCAAAATGGCTGACAGCACCAAACTTCAGTGCCAATGGAAATGGGGTGGGAAGGCGGGTCATAAGCCCTAAAAGGGGCGTGGAAACCTGTAAAAAATGAATGGTGATGAATACTATCATGAGGTATACTACTAATAATACATACTTTAAAAAGACTAGCGTACACAGAATGTTGTTGATCTTGTTTCTGTTGGGTTGCTCTCTCAGGTACAGAGTGCATACTTTATAAGTTTAGACTGCCTGCGTATATATATTATAGCAGAGTGGTACTTCTACTACAGTTAAGGCTGAGATGAGATCATAGCTTAACAATTGATTCTTCTAAGTGCTCTAAAATCTACATGTGTGCTCAGACGAGCTTGAAAATTGCTGTACCTGATTAGAATCCAAGGTAGCCTTGGTGGTAAAAAATTGTAGTCATTTAATTGATAGGTTCTGAGATACAGCACCTCCCTTCAAAAGTAACATTTTATGGTTCTGGTAAAGGAGGACGAGGATGGTGTAGAGACCCTGCGAGATGGCCAACACAAGGTCATTAGAGACTTTAGGAGTATTAGCAGTATCAGTGGATAGAAGATGGCAAAATTCAAACTGAAGAGGGTTTAGTTGGAAGACAGGAACTCAAGACTTCAGTTGCAGATGCACATTTAGGGAGTCTAGAGGTGAAGCAGTAAAGATGTGGGGTACCAATTCATGAGGGTGAGAGAGAGGAATATAGAGAGCCATAGAAAAGGGAGAACAAAAAGGGGTGTGAGATGGAAGGGGAGAGAAGAAAATACTATACAGAGAAATGGCATTGAAAGAATGTCAGGTGAACAGAGACTGGCCATACTGACTAGTAATCAGTTACCCTAAAAAACATTTATAAGGAAATTGCTGAATAGTTTGAAGAACAGTAAGCCCTGAAGCAGTTACCTGATGAATCAACTACTGTATGCAGTAAACATGTAGAGAAACAATGCAATATGAATCCGTAACACAGATAATCAGCAATAAAGTGAACCAGTTATGTCAATAAGCGGACACGAAATGAATCAAATAAGGAATGAATCAGTTTTGGGACAAATAAAAATGGTGGTAATTAATTACAGGACATGTCAAACATGAAAAGACTTGATATTGGAGTGACCAAAATGGGATGCTGAGTAACGTTAGCTCATCCTTGGTCTTGATACTCTACCACTCCTGAAATAGATGCCCATAGGCAGAAGTCATGAGAACGGGCGCAACATTCTGTCCTCAGTCCCCTCCCTTAATTGTTTTTCAGATAGACTAATTTCGTGGAGACAAATTGTACCCTCAGGTACACATGTACTTGCATTAAGCCAATGGCAGTGGCATACTCATAGACTCATAGACTCATAGGTCAGAAGGGACCAATATGATCATCTAGTCTGACCTCCTGCACAAAGCAGGCCACAGAACCCTACCCATCCACTTTTATAACAACCCCGGAGGCGAGCGTACAAGCCGTGGACCAAAGAAGTTGCACATGAAGGGAGGAAGCGGGTGAGTGTATGATACCAGACTACAGGTGATGGCTGGTGGTGAGGAGATTTCTGTGTTGCATAACAGGTTAAGAATGTCAGTGAACCACCTGTCAAAATTAAGATGGCGGTGAGGCGACTAATAGCAAGGAGCCTAGGGTAAGACAAAGAATGAGGAACTGGAGCTACTGGGCGCAGGAAGTGCAAATGGGTGATTTGAGGTAACCAGAAACATGGTGGGAATTAGTAGTTTCATGGAGCTGGGAGTACAGGGTATTGAAGCTGACTGTGCTGTTTAGGAAAGACAGAATAAAGCAAAGGTGGTGTGGGTATAGACAATGTATATCAATGATGAGGTTGAACTGTAGAAATAAGAAGTGATGGAATAGCGAAGACAGAGTCTGTCTGCGGCAAAAAATCCAGCTGGGGAAAGGAGAAAGCTTACTAGAGCTCCGCTGAGATATTGCTGTGGGGTGTTGCTTAGCAGGGACCGCCAGCGGGATCTGAGTTGGATATTGTGGTGTAGAGACCTTCTTTAATGTTCTTTAATGGAAGGTAAAATCTAATGGAAATTGTGGACGAGTGCACTGCATGGGAGACTTCAACGTCCGCAGATATAGACTGGAGGACAAGTGCTGTTGCGAAAGAATAAAGAGGCGTCAGGATTTTGGCTGGATGTGAGTAGCTGATGGATTTCTTCACCAAGTAGTTGAAAGAACCACGAAGAGGGATGCCGTTTTAGATTTGGTTTTGGGGTGAGCAGTGAGGACCTCATAGAAGAAATGGTTGTAGGGGACAACCTTGGTTCGAGTGGATCATGAGCTAATTCAGTTTTTAAACTAGATGAAGGATAAACAAAAATAGTCGTGGGATTAGGGTTTGTTGACTCTCAGAGGCTGAACTTTTAAAGAGTTAAGAAATTTAGTTAGGGGAGAGTGGATGTGGACTGAAGAAACTTGGTGGCATCATAATGCGGAGGAGGGCCGGGAGATGGGAGCACTTTAAGTACAACTGCAGAACATATCAGGAGCGGCTGCATCCCCAAGAAAGGGAAAAAAACGCATAGGCAGAGTTGAGTGGACAAGCTGGAGAGCAAGCATCTCAGAGAGGCTGATAGAAAAAGCAGAGGAAGAGTGGGATTAGCAAGGAAGCCTACCTTTCGTGACGGTCAGACAGTGTAGGATAAATGTCGAGGAAAGGCTAAAAGCGAGTGTTAGAAGTTGAAGCCTGGTGCAGTAAATGGGAGTAGTTAAACAATGAGTAAAAAGTTCGTGTCTGGTACTAGCTCATATAACGATAAAGAAGGAAGAAGACGAAACGGAGAAAGGGAAGAGAGTTGGGACCGCGCTGAATAGGGCCACTTAAGGATGGGATGGCGAGGTTAAGGGAGGTAAGTGGAGTGGCGGAACCCGAATATCTAAGGAGGTGGGAAAAGGAGTAGCTGGTCCTCGGCGTAGGGTCGGTCTGTGCAACGCCTGCTGGGCTGAGGCGGGTGCAAACATGTGGCTAATGGGAGGTAGGGACGTTAGAAACCAGTGAAGAGCGGTGTGCGAAGGCCGGCTTGTCTGCGTCTCTTGAGGTGTGTT
>NC_133771.1:127765655-127789901 GCF_003597395.2 Chelonoidis abingdonii
CCTCTTACTTTGTTTACTTCCCTCTCAAGGTTAAATTCCGGCGTGGAGATCTCCTGGACATCTCCCAACCATCTCCCCCAGATTCCTAGTTTAAATCTCTCTTAATCAGTTGGGTGAGCCTCCATCCTAGAAGTCTATTCCCCTCCTTACTCAGGTGAAGTCCATCCCATCTGAGGACACAATTAGGTGTCTAGCTATAGTGGACACTTCTCTCACATCCAGTAGCTGGAACTGACCTTTTATTGATTTATTTTTAACTGTTTTACTACATGAATTGGCATTGTTACATGTTGGCTTACACATACAAATACACACACGCATCCCAGAGTGTTTAAACACTAGCTGCTTTTATTTATACTTTAAAAAAAATGCAAATTAAAAGTGGGGTAGTGCAGTGTCAAATGGCATGCCTGTCCTGTAGTACCCCCACCTGGCCAAGCATGGCTCTGCTCAGTTTCCCTGTCTCTCTGGACCCCTTAAAAACTCAATGAAGTCTGAATGGTATAAGACAAAATTTCTCCTACATTATAAGCCCGGATAAACTTGAAACAGTCTCTTCCACTCAGACTCAACAAAGTCTCCCTGACTTGCACTCTCTTCTCTGAGATTCAGGGGTTGCACAGCCCTTTTTCTTGGTCCCTGTGTTTCTTAGCCCTAGCCTATATGCTCTACCCTTGGGTTAGGGAGTTGCATAACCTTCCTTCCTGGGGAGTCCACGTTTTGGGGCTCTCAGCAGCATTCACAACTGCTGCCTTCAGGAATGATTTCAACAGCTGTCTACATAGTTCTTTTCCTTACCTTCTTAAGCTAAGAGAGGTCCATACATAACCATTCTTCCTTGGCTGCTGTCTTCCTGATTCTGAAGGGAGACAGAACATATACAGCTTTTTTCCCTGGAAGTTGTCCTGATTGGCTGGGAGCGAGAAGAACTTTGCCCCAGACCTTTAAAAAAGAGAAATCTGAATTTTTCTCAAGCCTATTCTCCTTGGACCATCTTCCTCTTTTCCAATGCCTACCTCTGCCCTTCCCCTAGGTCTTTATCTGCTCAAATAGTCTTGGGAAATGTAAAGGGCTGCATGAAAGAAGAGGTGTTGACTGACCACTAGTCATTACTACCCTTAAGAAGACAATCAGACAGTCACCCTGTGGCTGGGAAGTAGTACATGAAGGATGGTCTTTTGATTGATGCTGGGAGTCAGGTTTTTTTTTCTGTTTTGTTTTTCTTGCATTCTGTTCCCCAGTTTTCTATGTACTTTATGATTTTGTGCAAGTTACTTATGCTCTCAGGTTCTCCACCCATACAGAAGGATAATTATTGATGTCACAGTACCAAAATGATCAATGAAACTATAAAATTTTGTTTCTTACTATATTGCCTAACACATCAAATCAAGTATACAGGAGAGCTGGGAAAAGAACAGATTTTTTGATTCACTGGCAATTCTGGAAAAAAATTATTTTGGGTCAAATGCAAAATTGAAAAATAAAAAAAAAATTTGGGTCAAAGGAAACATTTAATTTGATAAAACTGAAACAATTCATTTCAATTCTGGTCATTCAAAAATGTCTGATTTTTTAAAAATAAAATTGAAGGAAATTTGGAAACAAAACATTCTGAAAAAAAACAAATGTTTTGATTTTTTTTGTTTCAGAATGATGTTTTGATTTTGATTTTTTTGAATTTTTAAACGTTTTGTTTTTCAACTGAAACAATTTGCAAATGTAACATGAGCTGATGAAATATTTCTGTACTGTCGAAACTGCATTTTTTGCTGGAAGATGTTTGGTTGAAAAAATATACCCAGCTCTAGTACACAGCTCTTAATTTATACTTAGGAAACATTTTTTATTTAATTTTATGTGAAAAAGCCAAACCCTAATCCCTGAAGACCTCTGTTCAGTCCCCAGCAAAAGTCAGAAGAGCCTGACAGGTGCTCTAACTTGTCCCAGCTGAGGTGACAGCGTCCAAGAGGCCTTTTCCTCACTGTGAATTGCTGCAGCACAGAAACGTTCCGACTACAACCTCTCCCCTCAACCACATGCTAGACACATCCCCTGTGCTGAGTGACATGAAAGTGGTGATTTGGGCAAGTGTTACTGGCTGTATGCCTACTGAGAATTCCCCTACCCTGGGGAATATTAAGCTGCCCAATTAGGGTACCTTTATAGCCCCTCAGTACTGCCAGAATGAGTCAAAGAGACTTCATCAGAGGTTAGGATCTAGCTATTGTCTTCTTCCCCCATCTCCACTTAAAGAATTTGGAAAAGAGAAATAGGAAAGTCCTTACATACAGAGAGAAAAAACAGTCATACAGTTACATGTTTACATCCAGTCCTGCAAAAGCTTATGTATGCAAGTAACCTCACAGAGAAGTAGCTTCTCTGACCTCAATAGACTTCTCACATGCTTAACAGTCATTAGTCATTGCAGTATTGGTGACTTGGGGAATACTTCATTCACCTACATATAATTACCATGCAAACAAAAATATTTAAGTCAACTAAATACACATTCATGGAGTTTTTTAAATGCATATCCGCTTTGTAATTATGAATTGGAGTGTTTTTAAAAATATGCACTGTTGACTACACAGACCATCACAACAAAAACAACTTTGCCTTTTATATGGTGCCCATCATAACAAATATGTCCCTGAACACTTCAGAGTAGTTACATTAAACACCACATGACAAATTGGAATTAAACAAGATTAAAAACCCAAGTGCTGCCTTAATTTTGTAATTTAGCCATAATAGCTTCTTCACAGTCATTACAGTTTAGCATGTAAATCCATATTTAATATTGGTCAATTTGTTGCATGGATATGGACATTGAAAACATTATGAAAAAATTATTTTGAAAATTGATGTACATGCAAGGTGGACAATAAAATAAATAGCTTTCTCCTTGTTACACTTAAAGTAAAAATAAAGGACTGAGTGACTCAGATGTTTCGTTCTGTCACTAGTTTAAATTCAGTTCCCATCAGAGTATGGAGGAATACAGCTTTTATTCAGAGGTTTGGTAATGAAATATTGCTGGTGTGCCCTAATTTAGAAAGATTTGATCCTCTCTTTGATCTGGGACCACATGTGTGGGTCAGTCCCTTTGAGCTGAACCAGTCTGCTACTGTATTCTCTTTCCCCATCGTGTAAGTGGCACTCAGGAATTTCTTGAGGAACACTGCCAAGCTTCATACCTTGAGAGCTTTTTGACAAAGGCAGCAGACCCAGTCTCTTCCTGTTTGTTGAGTAAAACACTTTGACATTTGAGTTAGAATCAAATTTTAGCAAATCAGATCTCCAAATGCCAAACTGTGTGCAAGGCTATCTTCATCTGCAAAATTGTTCTGGGATGAGGAATTCAAATGGGATGAAAGACCAAATATATTGGGTGTAGATCTCAGCTATGTGAATTCCCCAATCTAGAGAAGCTGTATCTGCCACAACTATGATATGGACTAGTGGAATTTCGAAGTACTTTCCACACTGAAGAATAAGCCTTGGGGACTTACTAGATCATTAAGTCTCAGAGGAAGTATGTCACCTCATCAAGGTGCAAGAATTTCCATGTGTTCTGTGAGACAATTCTGTCTTCTAAAATAAGTCATGTGAATGCATTGGAAAGATATCACAGATATTGTTAAGGCCACTAATCTCAACGTGTATAGCATTATCTAAGTCAGCACCCACTAACTCTACTGATTCCTCCCTATTCCATCAATTATATCTTGTAATCTTAAATGAGAAAAGCTTTCATTAGCATCATATCTACAGGGCCGGTGCTTGCATTTAGGCGGCTTAGGCAATTGCCTAGGGTGCCAGCATTATTAGGGGGCAACATTTTGCCAGAGGGGGCAGCAGGGGGCTCCGGTGGACCTGCCGCAGTTGTGTCTGCAGAGGGTCCGTTGGTCCGCGGCTCCGGTGGAGCTGCTGCAGGCACGGCTGTGGCAGCTCCACCGGAGCCGCGGACCAACGGACCTTCCGCAGAAATGGCTGCGGCAGCTCCACCGGAGCTGCGGGAGCGGCGTGCAGGGCGGCGAAATGGCTGTGCACCTAGGGCGTGAGGAACCCTGGCGCCGGTCCTGCATATCTATCATATATTTCCAACAGGCAGCTTTTGGGTACATGCTGGAACTTTTCAGGGATACATAAGTGAAATTATGCCCCCACTGAAATCAATGGTAAAACTCTCATTACTGATGAATTAGATGAAATTTTAATTTTGAATTGATCATGTTGCAGATCTCTAAACACCACTCCTTCTCCTGAAATCTTCCTTCCCAAAAATGCCGCTTTGCAACGTGAGCCTGAATTTCTAGCTTATTTAGGAGTATGCAGGGTAGTCTACTCAAGGCTCTCAATTTCATTCAAAATCATAACCTAAGACCCATGAATTCTATCTTTTTATAATTCTCTTTACAACCTTTGGTTTAGAGTTTGGTCATTTTTTTATCCAATTGCAGAGTTTGCTGACATTTTTTAAATGAACTATTTCTAGAAAATTACAAACATCTTTCCATTTTTTATCATTCAAATTTTTAAATAAAAAAATAATGCTCTTAAAGGAAGATTAAGCATGTCAAAATCATCCTGAGCCAATGGTTGAAGCTAAGTACCTCTTTTTTAAACTGCTAAAATACCACAAGCATTTTACAAATGAACCTCAAAAATGCTTAATCTAAGTTGCTCTTAAATTGAGACTAGTTAGCAAGCTATTTGCAGCTTATAATGCACTAAGCAAAGAACATGTTTGGAAATCCAGGGCATATCTATGATTGATATTAATATTTTCTGGTTTTGGAAAGTTCATTTCCATTTAAGAAAGGTGTATTTATGTTACAATTTAATCTCTTTGATCTGTTATTTCCCATTCCTATCTGTGTTCCTATTTAAGAAAAAAAACTATTGTTTATATAAATTGTTCATAAGATAAAATCCTCTCCTCTTTTCAAAAGTTTAGTTACATATCTGGCATGCAGATGGGCATCTGGTCTTGTTCCCACTGATGTCAGCAGTAAAACTCACATTGACTTTTAGGGGGACAGTATTTAAGAGGGGACTAGTTAGAACTCTGTCAACTGTTTTGCAAGATCAAGGACCTAGTGTGTTTGGCACAGTACAAATACAAAGTAAGAAACAGTCCCTGCCATTAAGAGCTTGCAATCTAATTATTCATTAATCACCTTCCCCTGTTCTTTCCAAACACAGCAGGATAGAAAATGTTTCCTCTTAAAATACATCTCTACTAGCAGTAGAGTGATGGGAAGCCAAAACACTGGGGATATCCCGGTCCTAGTTTATATTGGGTATATGACCTCAAAACATTATATGGGCAGTGAAGGAACGTGATGCTTTCATTAAGAATATTAAACATCAGGAACACATGCCAGGCAGGGGCAGCTCCAGGCCCCAGCATGCCAAGTGCATGCTTGGGGCAGCATGCCACGGGGGGCGCTCTGCCGGTTGCCTTGAGGGCAGCAGGCAGACTGCCTTTCAGCGGCATGCCTGCAGAGGGTCCGCTGGTGCCGTGGCTCTGGTGGACCTCCTGCAGGCGTCTGCGGAGGGTCCGCTGGTCCCGCAGCGGCTCCGCTGATTCCATGGCTTCAGTGGAGCCGTGGCTCCAGCGGACCCTCCGCAGGCATGCCTGCGAGAGGTCCACCAGAGCCACGGGACTGGCGACCAGTAGAGTGCCCCCCACGGCATGCTGCCGTGCTTTGGCCGGCAATGTCTAGAGCCGCCCCTGATGCCAGGTTGTATATGGAAGAGAGATAAATAATGTTTGCTGTACAGCTCAGTTTGTTTCAAATATCATAAAAATGGTTTTTATTATAGAATTTTTCATTTACTTTCATAAAATTTGAGCTGTTTTTCATAGGAGGGAATTTTAACTCTCTTTCCATGTGGGAAAAACAATGTTTGTGGTATTTTGTTGCAGTATAAGATCTGATGCAAGGGCTAAGCAGTATTATAATAATAATAGGAGATGTACCAATCTCCTAGAACTGGAAGGGACCTTGAAAGGTCATTGAGTCCAGCCCCCTGCCTTCACTAGTAGGACCAATTTTTACCCCACATTGCTAAGTGGCTCCTTCAAGGATTGAACTCACAACCCTGGGTTTAACAGGCCAATGCTCAAATCACTGAGCTATCCCTCCCCCCTGGAAAGCTTTTGTGGAAGGCTGCCAACTGTTCTCTACTGCAATACAGAAGTCTTGTCTTTTGGAAACTCAATTATATACCTAGAACGCTGTGTACATCCAATAGAATATTCCATCCATCAGCCCCCTGCAGCAGAGCAAGAAAGGCAAGAAAGGTCTGAGGCTTTATTCAGTCTTGCAGCCCACAGTGGATTCTCTGCTAACATAAGCAACTACTTTTATTTTAAATGTAGGTATATAGATTATACTGTATACATCTTTATGAATTAATAAGGAGAGAGAGAGCCTTTCATCTCTTGGTCACATATTTAAATCTTACCCCAATCACTAGTGAGCTAAACTGAATACCATCCAGTGGCCGTTTAGCAGCCTCTGTGCAAATATGTCAGTAGTCTCAGTCCTGTTGCTAATGCTCACATGTCTACATCACAAAACCACCACCAGAGTTAGTACTAATTTACAATCTTACTGACTGTTTCAAGAGACAGAAGCCCAGAATTCAATGAGTGTATGAAGAGAGCTATTTTCTTATCCCTAAGCACTATAGTGTTTGCTAATGTATGAGAACCTGAAATTGGTTAGAAACTGCTTATATATGTGAAACTGTCTAATCTATTTGCACTGTCCAAGAAGTGGTACAAAAACATACATAGTAAAAAAAACTGTAAAAAGTGACCCACTAATAGGACTTTACAGTTGTTGCTGCATGTTTCACATGACCATGTGAAATTTCACAGCAGCAGCAACGAAACGTCTCAGATCTACCTTTTTCAAAACACAACTCTCTACAACTTGAGTTAAACTTCCTTTATCTATATGCATTACTGGTCATATCATAAACAGTTAAGCAGTTTTGTTTTCATTCAGTAGAAGGAAAATGTGTGCATATTCTCTCACCAAGTCACTATACTATATTAAAAAATAGTTCTTCAATTTCAATATTCTAAGTTGTAAGTCATAATGTAGACAGTAAAATTAACAGACAGATAGAACACAATGCACAAATATGGGGTAAACTTTCAAAAGGGCTGAGGCCCTGCCTACTTTTTTGCCAGTACAAATACATCTGTATTTTTGCAGCCATGAAAGGCAAGTGCAAATCAGAGTATTAGTCCCTGCACCTCTAGTTCCCTGCTTGTAAAGTGGGAGAAAGCAAAAGTAAGGACACAAATAATTTTTATTTACATCTCACTCTGACTTTCTGAACCATTTTCTTAAACCAATGAAAAATCCGAGGAAACAGAGTCTTAGAATGTAAGTCGATAAGGGAAGCCTTTTGTGAGATTACTTGTAAAGATTTCTAGCTCATGTAATCCAAGGTTATTGCTTGTATCAGCATACTGACAGGTTTATCTGAAAAAGAAATCCTTTGTGTTTGAAAAATTAATGCTTTTTATGCCCAATTACAATTTTATATTGGTGGTTAGCCAGAGACAGCACACTGTTCATTGTTCATTATGAGATCAACAATCAAGAAGATAGGATATACCTCAGAAAGATATTATCTTTTCTTTATTAATCACAGAACTGAATTTGAATTATAGCTGTTTGTCTGACACTTTTCACTTTTCCTACATTAAACCAGTAATGACATAAATTATTTAATATTTATAGTATGGTATCTATCGGAAGCCTCTAATAAGGATTGGAGCATAAATAAGACACTGTACAAACAGAGAAAGAGAGGCATCCTGGCCCAAAGAGTTTACAAACTAAATTCAAAATGCTCTAAAACACAAACCAAAAACTTGCATAATCTGTACATCCCATCACTACTTGCTTCGACCAGACAGACAACAAAACAACTTTGTTCTAACCAAAATAAAGATCACTATATGAAGTTTATACAAATCTTTTTTTCCATGTTAAATTCATTGTAAATTATGAAAGTATGACATGACATTAATGTTAAACAACAGAATGATGTCACTATCAGAGGATGCAGTTATGTATACATTACAAATATAGATGAATAATGTGAGTAAAGCTCAATGATCATAATTTGCTGCTGGTGAAAAAATAGCCAGAATAATTCTGTCCATCACTGTGATGGTTTAGAGGTTAAAGGTTATAATTCCTTTGTGGTTTAAGTTTATATTAAGAAGGAAGCCTCGCAAAGAGCATAAAGAGGAATTCTGATTTTAATCCTTATTTCTGCATAGCATAATGAGATATTTCTTCCCTGAAAGATCTCAGAGCTCCTGTTTTCCTTTACTTTCCTACAACACTATGGGATCTGCCTATGGAATCTGAACTAAAGCATTCACACCAGAAATAAGGAATAATTTTTTTATCAGACTGGAAAGAAGATATAAATTTTTGATAGGATAATTAACTACTGGAACAATTTACCAAACGTTGTGGTAAATTCTCCATCACTGACCATTTTAAAATCAAGATTAGATATTTTTCTACAAGATATACTCTAAGAATTATTTTGGGCAAGTTTTGCGGCCTGTGTTATACAAGCAGTCAGACTAGATGATCACAGTGGTCCCTTCTGGCCTTAGAATCTAAGAATCATTTGGTATTAGGATGACCATCTTTTCAAAAGGCAAAAGCGGGACACATGCAGGAGCCCCGCCTCCTCCCCTCCATGGCCCTAGCCCTACTAACCTTTTCCCCTAAGGCTCTGTCCTCTGCTCCTCCTCTTCCCCTGAGCCCGCATACCTCCTGGTTCTCCTCTTCCCCCGAGTCCCCACACCTCCCGCTCCTCCTCCATCCTCAGAGGCCCTGCCCCATGGCCAGGCCGGAAGTCAGAACCAGGCCATGGTAAAAACTGCCTAGGGAGTCCAGCCACTGTGAGGAGCCCCGTACTTCCACCTGTCCTGGACGGAAGGCCAGGGTGCCCAAGAGCAGCACCTGACCCATGTCCCTGCTCCCTGGGGTGCACCCCCCAGGGCAGATGGAGGGTCTGGGGCTCCTTACAGTGATTCGGCTAACAAGAAATCCAGAAATATTCAGCAGCTAACATGCACAGTACATTTGGCAAGACTCTATATTTGAATAAAGATTTCAGCATGAATTTTGACAGGATTAAGTAACCAAATCACTTTTAAATAGTCATCAAACTATATAGTTTATATTAATCAAAGATCCAGGTTCTGTCAATGTACAGTGAACAAAATAAGGCTGAAGTCATGGAAGAATGAAAATGAACATCCTCAGAATATTGTGTTCAGTGGGCTGTTTCCACATCTAATGCCCTAAAATGCTCCTGCTTTCATCCTATCATTGCCACTGCAATATGAATGATTAAAAGGCGCCTCCTTCCTCACTGTCAAGGCTGAATCCCCACTCTGTCACTTGGAGTGCAGAAGGTGGGGGCCCACAAGGATTCTAAAAATTAATATTTGTCACTCGTTGGCTTGGTAAATGCTGCCACCACTCAAATGCAACCCTCTCCGCCCAAAACAAACAAACAAACAAACAAACACACACCTTGGACCCAGAAAGGAGCACTTGGGAATTCCTCCCTATGGGGTATGCCTAAACCCTTTCACCCCCCACTCTGGGGAAGTGAACAAAGGAAATCAGCTGTTGCCACCAGCTAATTAAACAACATATGCACAAACCTCATAGGCACAAAAACCAGCCAATCTTGTTCTTAAAAAAGATAAATTTTATTAAAAACAAAATGAAAGAAAATACATCTGGAACTTAGGCTGTTGCTAGATTTTAAAAGAGCAATTCCAAAAATCAAGCACCTAAAATAGCTTTCTTGGGGGTTCAGCTTAAAGGTTATAAGCAAACAAAAGCATCTAGGGTTAGCACAAAGGAGATCCACAAGCCAAAATAAAGAAATAAAAGAAATAACCCTAATCATGTCTTTTTAGACATTCTCTAATTTTACTTACATATCTGAGGCTTCAGATAAGTAGGTTTGAGGTATGAATTGATAATCTATAATCATATCTGTCTTAAAACTACTTACAGCATTGCTGCTCTGTGTCCCTGCAGCCCAGAGAGAATACCACAAAGGGAAAGTTTCTTTCCCAATTTTAAAAAGTTCTACTTTGCCATTGGCTCTTTTGGTCAGGTGCCCACTTCCTTTTCTTTACTTCAGAGACTTTTAACCCTTTACAGGTAAAGCAAGCAGAGAACAGAAACCAAGAGGGATTTTACAGGTAATTGGCTGGTTGGATGTCCATAAAAGGGAGCTACCCCCCTCCTCTTCATTTATTGACATTCACTTTGTTACATGCTAAAACAAATAAATTCTGTTTCAAGCCCACAAAAGGATTACACATGCAAAGGTCGCTAATGCCTATTTATATAGCTGGAGCCACAAAAGGAGATTGTGAGAATATAACTACAGACATAATCAGGTTGAAGATATAGTTTTCACACAGTCAAATATGGCTACGATTTGCGACCATGATAGTGTATGAATTCAAAACCAAACACATTTTAGTAAATATTTTTCCTTGGCTGAGAAGCCAATATTAAAATCCACCACCAGCCTCATCGTATAAATTTACAGTGCTAATAATCTCAAATGACCCAAGAGTTTTTACAAATTAGAATTACTTCAACCACTACTGAAATACAGGCATCTCTGGAGACACAACACAGCAGCTGTTTAAAACCACATGTGCTATCCATCAGGAGACTGAAGACAGGTGAGTTCTATGTTTTGCAATTCATTCTTGTCTTGTCATAATCCACATTTATACAGAGATTATTCGGCCACTATATAATCCCCTTCAGATTTTTTTTATCTCAAGCCAGAATTCCATGAAGTAGAGCTTTGTTTTGGTACCAACACTTTTAATAAATGATTCCTCATTTTGTTATGCATTCTAGGACACCTGAAACAATCTGAGTAAGGAAGATGGAAACTTACCCATCTCCCTCCAAATCATGCATCACCTACAAAACAGACATTGGCATTTGGACAGCATTGTATACTGCATTGCTGCCTTAGTAGTGGACCACAGGAAAACTGCAGTAAAGTGGCATGTGCCATTTTCCTAGCATTAGATGTTGGTGAAATAATGCAAAATGCCAATTCACAACAACATACATGCTTGATGCTAGAAATAAATCATTGTGTCTGCCTAATAACAGTTCATCCTACTGAAAACATTCCTCTTTTGTCAGTGTCAACTGGGCTTAGCAGCAGCATAAGTGTTGCTTGTGAAAGTTGTATCTGTCTGGTGGTTTGTTGCACAACTGATTTTAAAACATTCTTATTTTCTATTTCAGGAGGTGTGACGGTGCTGCCCGTGGGAGCCAGCTGAGGTCACTCAATCAGGGTGAACTGCAAAGAAAACGGGGCAGACAAACCCCAAATGCGGTGTTATCTCACTACTTAGATTTACCAAGCCGCAACAAAACAGCTTCTATAGTACTCATGCTTACTTAGGAAGTTAAACCACACAGTTCCTTCAAATGCCAAGCCTCTGGCCTCCGTCCGAACACACTGTCAGATAATGATGATGGATTTCCTGAAATCTTATTTCTCAAATTCATAAGTAAGAAAAGGTTCTTTCCAATCCAAAGATTTCAACCACAATCAGCAGTTCAATTATAACTTAGATCTTACCACAACCATACATGCACAGCAATTACCTATTACTAAGCTAAAATTTATAGAAAAGAAGAGAGAGAGTGTTGGTTAAAAGATCCATATAACATCACTTGCATTCAATTCTTGAGGTTACAGAGTCACATATAGGATGAGCTTTGTAGTGAGCCAAAAGTCCTTTTAGAAATAGTACCATAAGATTTAGTCCAATGTCCATATTTCAGGGTGACTCCAGGTTAATGGATGGAGGATCTTCAATCACTTGTGGCTTAAAGGTTCCTCTTGAAAACCCAAAGCAGATCTGAGATGGAACACGATGTTCTGTCCCAGGCTTCGTTATATCATTTCCAGCTCAACTCTTTGGCCTGAAGAAAAATCGAGGCTTAACTCCTTCCCCAAACATCCTGACAATTCACAGAGTAAATACCATTAAAACAGTTCAAATACAGGTTACCACAACCTTCAAAGAGACACATAGACAATAATACTATTTCACTCAAGTATTATCTTAAATGCTAATATTCCTTTTTTGATCTTTGAATTAAAACTATAGCAATAGACAAGACTTGTTTGCTCACATCACAAGACCTGAGCAAACACCTTCCTTTCTACCTCTAACAATGCAGAATTGCATTTCAAAGCTCTATTCATCTACATATCTTGCTAACCAGTTCTTAAGGTTCACCCATGGGTTAGGTCAGTTGGTGAGGTGAGTTAATTAACTCTTTCTGGCCCTGTCACCTTTCAATGAGATATTATATTATACTCATAACGTCACAGGAGGGAAAGTATTATTTGAAGTTTATGAAAGTTTCAATAATCTTTCCTCATTCCTGGACTCTCTTCAGTTTGCATCTCCTCCTCCTTGCTATTCTTCAGACAAGTAAACTGTCTTGTACTGCACAGAAAGAGAAGTGTGCTCACGAAATCCATTGGACTATGCAAAAGATAAGTTATGGTATTTTCCATGTAATTTATACAAAACTGTATACGGTGTGACCTTAACATCTTATCCACATTTTTCAAGGTGAATGTTGGGATATTTATATAGAACCGTCACCATTTAGGATCCTGAAAACACTACTGAGTAGAATGAAGTTAATGGACCACATAAGGATTGCATAATTGGGACGTCGGATGCATCTTTGGTATCTAAAGAGCTAAAAAAAGACTAGATGATTTTTCAACTCCTTAGTACAATTTCACAGATGAAAGGATGTAATCATTATTAAATAAAAATAAATATAAAAATAGAACATAGTAAACTAGAAAAAGTTAAAAGCAAATGGAAGTAGAAACTCCGCCCCCCCAAAGACACAAAATAAAATCTTGTGTTGTATGCCTCCCCTTTCTCTTTCCTTTGTATGTTACTTACGTGTAATTGTAAGCTCTTTAAGATTCTTTAACAGCGACTTGTCTTCTTACATGTTTATACAATATCCAGCATCCCTAAGGTGCTATATGAATAAATGATACAATAATTTATCCAAGTATTTATACCACTCTCATCACCATAGCACCAAAGTGCCTATTCATAATAAATTACAGCATTAATAATGAATCTAGTTAAACCAAGATTTCATTCCATTTTAAGAGGGTTAAAAAAGCTGTAAACCGCTGAAAACATATCTGTGTATTACTCACAGCTCTTGCTTGATGGTTCTGCTGTATGACAGCTCAACAGAGTTAGGATATGCTTAGAGCAAAGCTATTGCTACAGAGTGACTCACTTCAGCTTATGTGCAACACTCCGAAAAAGTTATTTCTTTAAAAATACAAATAAGGGCCATTTCTGCCTTTGGATGTGCACAGCTCCCAGTAAATACAATTTTTAAAGGTATTTAGGTGCCTAAAGATACAAATAGGCGCTTAGTGGGATTTTCAAAAGCAAGTAGGTGCCTATCTCCAATGGTAGTTGGAAGGCTAATATGAGGTATCGCCAGCCTCAAACCCCAGCCCAAGGGTGCTCAGGCCAAAATCACCACCCAACAGCTCAACTGAATAACCAGAGAAGAGAACCAGTGAAGTGCTGGCTCACAGAGGGCCCTGTCCCTGAAGCTCCTGATGGGGGAAACATCCAGCACCACCCTCAACTGGTTCAGGAGCTCTACATAAACCAGGAAGAAACACAAGAAGTTGTCTGAGCAACTAGAGGATTTCCTGGCTGGCTGCTACTATGGACCACTCCTGCTTACCTGACTCCTGAGCCCTGCATTCCTGCCTGCTCCTGGTTCCTGTTCTCCTTATCCCAGACCCTTGCCTATTCCCAGTTCCTGCTTTCCTGATTTACTCCAGATCCCTGCTCCTATGCCTTACCTCTGATGCTGTCTCCAGTTCTGATCTTCATCTTGGTGCCTGACTCGCTCTGGCTCTGACCCCTGGCTTGGCACCTGACTCCATATCCAGCTTGGACCTTCGGCTTGGTACCAGATTTCGTTCTGACCACCAATGCCCTGGTCACTGCATGTAGGCACTTTTCTAAATCCCACTAGGCACCTATCTGCATCTTTAGGAACCTATAAACCTTAAAAAATATGGTCCAGAAGACCATGGGTACTAGTATCACTCTGCTGTATGCCAACTCTTTATGGGCCACTTCCATGAAAAATTGAGGTACAATGATGATATTTTCATCCTCTGGACAGACAATCTAAACTCCCTCTTAGATTTCCACTACAACTTCAACTACCACTTCCCATCCATCAGACTCTCCCTCAAACACTTCCACACCAGTATCAACTTCCTGGACACCACAATCAGCTTCAACAATGGAACCCTACAAATGACTACATACAAGAAATTCACGGATCACTAGATCTACCCCCATACATCCAGTAGCCATCTGTTATCTACAGCCTGGCACTCACATACCACAGAATATGCTCTGAAGAGAAAATCTGGGAAACACACCTTAACACACTTAAACTGCCATCACTAAATAAGGACACTCTACCAGAGAATTAGATTGCATCATGGAATGGGCCACCCAAATACCCCAAGAGAAACTGTTTCAGTACAAGGGAAAATAAAACTGCACCAACAGCACACCCCTAGTTGTCAACTACCACCCTGCACTAGAATGTATATGGGATATCATCAAACACTTACAATGCATAATTTATAGGGACCACATCCTGAAATAAATCTTTCCTGAAACTACTCTTCTTTCCTTCAAACAACTCCCCAGAGTCACCAAGCTCATCATCAGAAGCAAGCTCCCCACAGATCAGGACCCACCATTTCAAAGCAGCACCAGACACTGCCAGAACAACTGACGCAAAACCTGCAGACATATCTCCACTGCTATAATGATCAATACCCCTCATTTCTTCTATCTAACATTTTGGTAGATTTCCAGCTCTCACAGCCATTCCTTAGCACTGAAATTACATTTGAATTTAAAATTCTCAGTTTTGTTCTGGTGCTGTATATATTTGATTTCCATACACTACTGAGTTCAGTAGATGCTGTGAAGGCTTTTCCTATCCTTGCCTATCACAACACGTGGTGTACTTCATCCAGTGCACCAAATGACCCAACAACACCGTGGGTGAAACCGGACAATCACTATGTTCTCAAATGCACTCCCACAGAAAAATGACACAAGATAAAAACACCCTGTCACCTGTGGGTGAACACTTCACAGTGATCATTCCATATCACACCTCTCAGTCCCCATCCTCAAAGGAAACCTGCACAGCACCTTCCAAAGATGAGCCTGGAAACTTTAATTCTAACTCTCCTGGACACAAAAAAACATGGACTTGAGTTTTATGGTAACACAACTTGCTGTTTACTAACTCTCCATTGTTCTACAACTGCAGAGGTGATAACTGCCCACTTCATCTTAAGTGATCTTCTACAACATGTGTGAGCCCCTTACACTTAACTATCTGTCCCTCCTTGCATTTAGCTTGGACACTCTAGTTTCCTCTTCCAGACCTGACCAAGAGCTCTGTGAAACTCCACCAACAGAAGTTGTTCCAAAAAATTATATCACCTCACTCACTTCGCCTCTCAGATTTTTAAGACTATTTAGGGGGTGTTGCCCCCTGTGTTGCAAGGCCTAAATGATTCAGGAGTATAAATCACATTTTCAAAAGTGAGTTAGGCACTTACAAACCTAAAGCCAAGATTTTCAAAAGTGACTGGCAATTTTGGGTGCTTCAGTATTTGAGTAACCAACTTGAAATACTTTATAAGCCTCTGATTTTTAGAGCGTGAGTGCTGAGCACTTTCTAAAAAAAATCAACCCCCTTTCAGTTGTTTAAAGTTGGGCATCCAAAAACGAGGAATACAAAATTGCTATTCACTTCTGAAATTCTTGGTCCAAACATCACTGAAAGTCTGTAAGACCTTACAATGCCTAAGTACTTTTAAAAATCTGAGCCTAAGTGACTTACCCAAGATCACACAAGAAATCTGTGGCAGAGCTGGGAATTGAACCTGGGTCTGCAGAATGCCAGAATCCTCCTTTCTCTCTATACCCTAAAGATCTAAACTCAGTGTAGAAGATAAGAGTGAGGAGAGGAGGACCTGGTTCAACCCATGAAATTATACCCTTCTTCAACAAGGTGGTAAGAAAAAAATCAAGTCATGAAAGGTTGTCATCTCTGGCAGGAAATGGGTCATGAATGTCCATGCCACATCCCCAGGAACTCTGCTCTGGTGGAGCAAACTGGGCTATTAGAGGCTGTCACTGGAAAATCCCTCCCAGTCCCCACCATAAAGTGATTCGCTGTCATTGAGGGCTTGTCTACATTACCCCCGAATCAGCAGGCAGTGATCGATCCAGCTGGGATCGATAAATCAACCGCTGAGCACTCTCCCGTCGACTCTGGTACTCCACCAGAACTCCACCAGAGTTGACGGGAGAACGTCCGCTGCTGACTTATCACAGTGAAGACACCGCGGTAAGTAGATCTAAGTACACTGACTTCTGCTATGCTATTCACATAGCTGAAGTTGCGGATCTTAGATCAACCCCATGCGGTAGTGTAGACAAGCCCTGAGGAAGGTGTTTATAGGACAGCCCATCTCCTAAGTCTCTATTCTGTTAGGGTGCACATTATGAAGAACCCACCTCTTCATGGTCTCAGGCTTCTTTTGTGGGGCACATGTTCAGGTAATGAGCAGCCATCTCTCCAGATTTCTTGTGGGAGGAATGTGCGATGAGAAGTAGTCCTCACCCTTTCAGCAACAGCTGAGCCTGGCAGCACAAACTTGTTGACAATGCATTTTGCTGTGGATTTCTTTACCTGCATATATGTATATACTATATTATAAACACATGTGTGTGTGTGTGTGTGTGTGTACACACATTCAAGTAAGAAACAAAATGGAAAACAGTTGTAATCCTTGCTAGTGATCAAATAAATTGACCAGTAGACAAAACAAACAAAACAAAAGAGGTAAAGGAGGAAGAAACACAGGGAAACAAATTCTCATTCAAGAAGTACGCTTACAGAAGATTACATTTTCAGATGCTGTTGACTTAAGCAATAAAAAGAATAAAGTGCTCCTTGTTGATAAATTGCACACACACCTAAAACTCCTAGTTCAGCCCTTCCAAGCACACTGAAAGATTGGCTATTTCAAGTGTATGACATAGCAAAATGAAAGTATACTGCATTAGTCCAAATTGTGCAACGAGTAACAACTATCTTCAACTCCACAAAAAATCTCTCGTGTCTAAAGTCAGGTGAATAATACATTATTTTCCTGGTTCAGTTGTTTAAAAAAAAAGGCTATATAAGATGTTATAAATGAAAGAGGCAGTGTAAAAAGGCATTTCTGCCCTGTAGCACCACCATCTGGCCAAGTATGTTTCTGCTGAGATCTGCCTCAGTTTCTCCTTCAGTAGGGCAGCAATGGGTTCACTTTAACAGCCTGGGCAAAGAGAAGCCAAACATTCTAATTAACATAAGTGCCTCCTCCTCTAATAAAGCCCCCTTGAAAGGAATAGTAGAACAACAATTTAAAGGTTACTTCAGAGCCCAGGTTCCAGGGGCGGCGTTGTTGTTTTTTTAACAATCCTTGTGTGCCATTGTTGATGCACAGGAAAGAAACCAGTCCCTTCCATTCCTCTCTGTCATTTGCTACTGCTTCCATTTACTCTATGGTGTTGAGATTGACTATTCTGCCCTCCTGGTTATTTTCTTGAAATTTGTGCCTTCTAACTTGATGTTACTGCTTGATGTCTGTGTATCAAGCCCAGGGTTGGATAATTCAAATATTGATCAGATCTAAGTGGAGACAGGTCAGGCTTGGCCAAGATGCTCTAGTAAATCATCCTCCCAGGGTACTGGGTGGACTTAAAAACAGGAGATGGCACTCATTTGAAGTCCACATGCAAATAGATGGCCACTCATGTTTTGAGACCAGGACTACAAACCTAGACCAAAGGGTATGGGTTTCTCTGATTAGCCCCAGTCTTTGTTAGCCAGCAACTTGGTCTCTGAGCTGAGCAGGAACAGGAGCAACTGATTCCCTGGCTGAAAATCCTTGGCCCTAGCCCCTTTATTGTGTTGTTGCGCTTGGGCCTACTGGCCCTGGGATAGGTTGCTTTTAGTAAACCAGCCTATGTGCTCCAGTCTCTCCCTTGTCCAAAAGACATCCTGTACAATATGCATATTGCATGTAGGCTGGGATTCCCAGGATTTTCTTAACCAGGTCAAGAATACCTCAGGACTGTGTCCCATAAAGCAGCTCAAATGGAGAGAAGCCGGTGGAGGCCTGTGGTACCTCCTGCACTGCAAATTACAAATATGGGAATGACTGATCCCACTCTTAAACCTCCATCTCCATATGTGTTTTTTTAACATGGTTTAGGGGTTTTGTTAAACTTTTCCACCAGACCATTGCCCTGGAGGTGGTTGATGGAGGCATGGAGCAGATTGACTTTTAACAGTCCCCAAACCTGCTTTAGGACCTGGGGACATGAAATAAGTCCCCTGGTCTTTGAGGACCCTTGAAGGAAGACCAATCTGGGAAAATATTTGGACTAATTCCAACACAAATGTGGAGGTCATGGTACTTCATAAGAGAACTGATTCAGGATACTGGGTGACATAGTCCCACAGCACCAAAGTGAAGCTGTGCTCTCAGGCACTCTTTTCTAGAGGACCTATTCTGTTCATTCTTATGCTCTTGAAGGAGGTTCCAATGAGAGATTGTGCACTTAAAGGGACTTACCTCTTGCCTTTCAAAGATACACTTTCGTAGTCAGGATATGAGAGGTAGAAGTCTGCTACCTCCTTCATAGTCTTAGCCAAAAGATTTGGGCCAACAGACTTCCCTGTGTTTTATCCTTACTCAGGTGCCCTGCAGTTGATATAATGTGGGCCAGCAATAGGAGCTCCCTTCAAGCATGTTTAGGCACCAAGAGCTGGTATCAAAGATCCTTGTTCTGAGGGTGCCTCTCCCCCTGGTACAGTATCTCATTTCTCTACTCACATCAGAGAAACTACCAGGCTGCCCGATCCATTACAAACACTCTGACAATGGCTGCCAAAGTATCTAGTTTTCATGCTGGGCTGCCATAATGTCAAAACTGTCAGTCATGGCACTTTATTCCAATGTAGGAATTAGATCTGAGATGCCCATTTCTTGGTTGTCAAGCTGTCTGGGCTGCTGGGAGGTTTTCTCTCCAGCACCCATCCCCTGAGAAAAGTCTTCCTCAGGTTCCACAGTATCACTTACAGCACAGCCCCAAACTCACCTGAGCTTCCACCCCTGATTCCATAACATCTGGAATTTCAGAAGAATCTCCAAAAGATCTCACTGGGCCATAGGAGATAGTTTCTAGGTTTCTGCTGAGTGGGCTCTTTTTTGTCCCTCCAACGGTGCATGGGTTAATGTGGTAGATTCTCCTCTATAAGATATTTCCAGTCCCACCCCAGGATGACCAGACAAGGTAGGTGATCTGTGACTCCCATCCAGAGGTGACTCACTTGGTTCACTACCTGTAAGATTACAGAGGAAATCGAGTACAACTGAACATCACCATGGATGCACAAAACTTCAATGGGTTGTCCTGTGTGTAAGGTCTTGAGTGACCTCAGGTTTCCTGAAGCAGGGTCTCCCACAGTCTTCCATGACAGTTGGACTCAGTTTTGCTTGAGCTAAATAGAGTCCTAGATGTGTCCTTAGAGGTTGATTAGTTCCTCCTTGGACAAACTGGAACAGCTGCCCAGATAGTCACGTTCCCACTGCATAGATTCATATTGGATATGAGCTGGTTTCAAACAGCAAGAACCACACTACCAAACCATCCTGCAGCCTCTGGATGGCTTGACCTTTGAGGAGGTAAGTTAATTCAACAGGACATGCAGCAATGGATGGCCCCTGGCTCTGAAGTTCAGTTGCTCTGAGACAACCTCCCTTACAAATGTTGCTGGGCTCTTGGAGTGTCATCTTATATTGCCATTCTTGGGCAGGTCCGCTGGTCATGGGGCTGTTTTCCAGCTCTGGGTGTCTCCTGGAACACCTCCGTCATTTCCACAGCGGCTGCTAGAGATGTTAGCTGGAAGCACCAGACCAAAGCTTGTATAGCAGATGGGAGGACAAGCAGTACTGGTTGAGGAAAGATTGTCCATTAGTTCCCCAACAGTCTTAGTTGCCAGTGCCAGCCAGCAGGAAGCCAGATACCAGAATTGCTGGGCCTCTGCACATGGTTGCATATTCGTAGGAAAGCGTTTTGCCTGAAACCTCTGTCAGTATGCCTCTCGGGAGAGGCTGAGTTTGTTCGTTACCATCCAGTGCAGTATGCGACCCAGCTTCATCTTCATCCAGCGGATAGGCTGCTTGTGCCTCTCCACTAAGGTAGGGGGCTGACATACTGTCCAGGTGCTTTCTTCTCAGCTATCCAGGCTAGTGACCCAATCAAATGTGATCATGCAGGCCTCTGGGTCATTGACCAAGCTGAATAGTGACAAAGTGATGCCTTGATAGACCCAAGTGCACCCAAATTGATCCCTTCTCCAGCAGGCTGCCAGGTAAACTGTCTGGCCATTTCTACCCAGAACTGCTGGTTCCAATCATGTTCTGCCAGCTGTGGTTCTTGCAGGTGTTGCTGGGCAGCAGCAGTGTGTGCTGGAGCTGGTGGTTTCTGTTATTTTCTGCTTGTTGCTGTTTCACCACTAATTGTAGTATGTCCTCCATGACCTTTCCTGATGAAAGAGGGCTCTCAAGGGATCCTGCCTGGGTCACCACATGTGAAAGGGCATGCAAGCCCTGCAGCACCTAAGTCTGGCCAACTGTGACTGTGCTGGGATCTGCCTCAGTTTCCCCTTTGATGGGGCAGCAAGGGGCTCAGTTTAACATCCTGGGCAAAGAGGAGCCAATCATTCTAATTAACATAAGACTCTCTCCCTTTAATGAAGCCCCCTCAAAGGAGCACTTCAACAATAATTTACAGATTCTTACCTCAGTGCGTAGGTTTAGACTACTCAGAACATACAAGTCCCAAAACAAAAGTCTCTGGGATTCCTCAGAGACCTGGGCCAGAGATCACCATTCCTTAGCAGTTATGCAGCTTCTAGTCTCTCAGCTTCCTTTTCCTGTTTTAAATACGGAAGTCCCCCAGATGGAGCAGGAAGCCTCCTTGATTATACACACTGTGGTTCTGATTGTCGCCATGTTTTACCTTAAAAATGCAGCAGACTCCATCACAGGCAAGGATTACATAGAGAAATCTTAATATCAAGTTATAAGGAAATGGACAAGACTAAACAGACCACACCTGAAGTATTCCTTAGTCATGCCTTTAGCTCCTGCCAAGAAAACTACCAGATCCTCACAGATTCCACCTGACATTTATGGGCACAGAAAACACAATAACCCTATCAAGATACAGTATTTATAAATTTAGTATAGGCACCTCCAAATTCATCACAGGATGACAACAGAAAAGCCATGGGATTTGCATTGACTCAGATAGTATTTAAGTTCTCTTCATTTTTTAAATGAATACATAACCTACTTGAGCCCAACTTTGCATTACTACACATCTGGCTGAGTAACAGTACTCCTTAAGAAAAACGGATATTCACAAGAGACAGCTAGATCAAAGGATTTCAAGTAAGTCACCCCAAGAATATAGAAATCCTATTTCTACAAGAAAAATACAGACACAAAAGCAAACTCATAACTCAGCTACCAGGCTAAAGAAATCAGTGTAGGAGAAGGTGAAATAAAAAAGGCAAAAATGTGCCCTTGGGTCCACCCATACAACTCCACCGACTTCATGGATGGGACTGAAGGCAGAATTTAGCCCCAGGTTTTTGGCAATGAGAATATTTCAAAGAAAAAGGCTTCAAGAGTATTGATTTTGTGGCAGCGTTCTTTCAATATTCTGGGAGGATAAACATCATTCTATTTATTATATTGACCTTTTAAACTTTTTTGTTTTCAGACTTAATTGTCTTTATTATACTTTCCATGGAAGCACCCACAGTAGGTCTTTCAGCCTTGTAAAAACTCCGAATTTCTTTCAGTGATATGCAGTATGCATTCAATGTGCCTGCTTACTCAAATCTCTCTTTTTGCTCCCTCCAGATGGCACACAAACAACTATGATTCCGCACCCAACTTTCCTAACAGAAGTCCAGCCATCTGCTTTAGAGCTTGCTACAAGTATCTTTATGGAATAGTTACATAAAGTAAAAGTACCAGTCTAGCAACTTTGATCATATACACAGATCCAAGTGAAAACAGGAAAAATGCCTATTACATGTTGTGGAATGCATATGCTACCCTTTCTGCTAGAAGTGAATTATGGTTTTATCTCACTCATGTGAGACCTCATGTAACTCATGCATTCATAAGACACTCCTGAGATTTTTTCCCCCATACTTAATCCATCTGCAGAGCAGTTAACAGTCAATTAGGTTAATTAGATATCCAATTCTTTATGCACACTTTTGACAGTTTCAACTCAGCCCCTTGTGGACTCTAGTTTATAAGCAAAGAAGAAGAAAGGCACAGTTCAACATGCACTCACACTAATTTTCAGGGAGTATAAGATTAAAAAAAACCAAATTTAACTTTCTGGTCATGGCTCAGATGAAGAAATTAGGCCAGACTATTTTGTATCTAGTGGATTTAACTAAGAATTTTAGTCATAGTTTAAAATTAAAGTATTAAACCATCCTTCATACAGCCTAAAATCAGCACTTTTGAGAATTAAAATGTAAGGAATGCATTCATACTACGAATAAACAATCCTCTTCTTTCTTTAGTGGGAAATAAGTGAAATAGCCAAAATTTGGCACTGTAGTCAGAAAATAGACTTTGAAGGCATTATTTTAGTTCTACTTTAATAAAGCAAAGTAATCATGTCTTGGGAACATCAGCTCCAAACCCTGACAAGCTAAACAACATTTTCTGGCTAAAGGTCTTCATTAGCCGCATTTATACGCTTCTCATTTACCACAAGAAGGAGATACCGGAACTGCCTTTTGGCATTATATTCTTGTATTAGCACAGATGATATGGACTCAATATTATTGTAAGTATTAGCAACAGATCACTGCCACTATTTGAATATGATTAAATCACTGATGTTTACGTTTGTGCTGCATCACAACTCTATCATGAACAACAGAGGATTTTTCTGCTTCACTATAATTTAGTTTTATGTACTAACAAACAACCTTCATATAAAAAGCCAAGTAACTTCACCAGTTTCTGTTAACCAAGATCTACTTGCACTGTAAGATTTGGATCCTTTGTAATGAAGACTGAATGTTGGTGAAAGCAATTTAATTGTGCAAGACATCTATTGGAACGGGTAAACAGTGACCTTAAATAGCCATATCTTATATCCAAAGTGTTTCAAGCTGTGTTTTATAGCCTACTGTGCTTTCTAGCTTATGACATCAGACACAAAGCTAAATATAAAATTGAAATTAGGGCTATCAATTAATCACAGTTAACTCACACAGTTAATAAAATTAATTGCAGTTTTAACCATACTGCTAAAGAATAATAGAATACCAATTGAAATGTATTATAAATATTTTTGGATTTTTTTCTACATTTTTAAATATATTGATTTCAGTTACAACATAGAATAAAAAGTTTACAATGCTCACTTTATATTATTATTTTTATTACAAATATTTGCACTGTAAAAAGATAAACAAAAGAAATAGTATTTTTCGGTTCACCTCATACAAGTACTGTAGTATAATCTCTTTCTCCTGAAAGTACAACTTACAAATGTAAATTTTGTAACTGCACTCAGAAAATAAAAATATAAAACTTCAAAGCCCACAATCACAGAATCATAGAATATCAGGGTTGGAAGGGACCTCAAGAGGTCATCTAGTACAACTCCCTGCTCAAAGCAGGACCAATCTCCAAATAAATCATCCCAGACAGGGCTTTGTCAAGCCTGACCTTAAAAACCTCTAAGGAAGGGGATTCCACCACCTCCCTAGGTAACCCATTCCAGTGCTTTACCATTCTCTTAGTGAAAAAGTTTTTCCTAATATCCAACCTAAACCTCCCCCACTGCAACTTGAGACCATTACTCCTTGTTCTGTCATCTGC